>NC_056727.1:174125639-174248042 GCF_019279795.1 Protopterus annectens | reverse complement strand
GAAGGTCAGCAGGACTAAGACAGAATATATGTGTGTGAATGAGAGGGAGGATAGAAGAATGGTAAGAAAGCAGGGATTAGAGTTGACGAAGGTGGATGATGTTAAATATTTGGGGTCAACAGTTCAGAGTAATGTCAAGTGTGGAAGAGAGGTGAAGAAGAGAGTACAGGCAGGGTGGAGTGGGTGGCAAACAGTGTCAGAAGTGATTTGTGACAGACGAGTACCAGTAAGAGTGAATGGGAAGGTCTATAAGAGGGTAGTGACAAAAGCTATGTTATGTGGGTTGGAGACAGTGGCATTGATAAAAAGGCAGTAGTCAGTGCTGGACTTGGCAGAGTTAAAGATATTAAGATTTGCACGAGATGTGACGAGGGTGGACAGGATTAGGAATAAATGTATTAGAGGGTCAGCCCAGGTTGGACAGTTTAGAGACAATGCCAGAAAGGCAAGATTGCGTTGGTTTGGACATGTGCTGAGGAGAGATGCTGAGTATATTGGGATAAGGATGCTAAGGATGAAGCTGCCAGGAAAGAGGAAAAGAGGATGGCCTAAGATAAGGTTTATGGATGTGGTGAGAGAGGACATGCAGGTGGTTGGTGTGACAGAGCAAGATGCAGAGGACAGGAAGAAATGGAAACAGATGATCTGCTTTGGCGACCTCTAACAGGAACAGCCGAAAGAAAAAGAAGAAGAAGAAGTTCAATCTGCCAATAAAGCTCCCTTGCTTCAAGCCTGACATGCCAATTCCCCCTCTTAGATCTGGGCCTACCCTTTCCAAAACAAAAATAAAAACTTTGTATATTGCACACAATCCGTAGAGTGCTTGCACAAGGTGTTTGTCAAATCACCATTCTTTACAACATATAGATGTTGATAAATTCTTTTTCTCAAAATTTGATCAGTCTTACTATGTAAAAAACAAATATTTTACCCCATTGACACTACAATCAAAACAACCACTGGGAGCAATAATTTGATATCCTGTCACATTAATGTTCTCCATGTCTAAAGTGAACTTACACTAGTTGCAGGATACACATCTGTACATACCTCTATTAACAATTCCTTAATGCTTTTGTTAATCTCAATCAGGACCTTTAACTTGTTTCCTTTATTTATAAGTAAACCTTGGCACATCACCAAGTTTACTAGCTAACCCAGAGGTATCAAAATGAAGGACCAATTTCTTGTAAAAATCTCCTTAACATCCATGTTTCTGCTATTGTATTCCAACACCATGGTTCTAGAGAAATATATTTCATCTTTTCTGTGACTGGGTATATTAGATGGATTTCTAATCAATCATGAATATTTTGTAAACCTAACACCCATCACCTCTTTGTAGCAGCTATCAAACAGAGCCTGTGGGTACCCCTGTCTAAAAATATGATTTTTAAAAATTCACACTCTTCCAGAATTCTGAGCTCTTCAGAAACCAACCTGGACAATCTTACTAGTTGCCTTTTCACAAAGTTTTTTTTTTCTGCCACAGGGAGTAAGAGCTGTTAGAATGATTTAAACTGTGTGAGTAAGTTGCATTACAATAAATATACAAATCAAAAGAACCCACACCACAACTCGTGTACAACAACACATCTAAAATGTTCATCTTGTCCTTATCCAACTCGCTGACAATACTCAAGAAGTCTGTAGTCTGGTTGATATAACTCAGAAATTCATTCAACATATTAGAGTTCCAAGTTCATAAAATAAAAATGTCATCCAATAATTTCAAATACTATGAAGTGTAATTCCAAAGCTTAGAGCCAAATACAAAGTTGTTTCCCACCACCAAAGTGTAATGTTGGCAAAAACTGGTTATGTTGCAGCCTCCATTGCTACCTCTCTAACTTGTTTGAAAGATTCATTCACAAAATATAAGCAATTATTTGTTAACACTTACATTCACAAATGATTCTAATGTCATTTTTACATAGATTTGTACCACATGTCAAGGTCTCATATTACCACTCCATTCCAATATCATGTGGTATTACCAAAAGTAAGTTTGACATCAATGGTGACCATCAAAGGATCAGGATGAAACATGGTGGCAAAAATAGCTTGCAAAAAGTGCCTGGAGTTTTCTAAAATATGTTCTTTTTTGTCACTGAAAAAGCCCTTAAGGTGAAAATCCACCAATTTAACCATTGTCTCAGTCTTGGATTGCCCCGATGCTACAGTTGACCACATAGGCAGATCATCAATGGATTTGTGAGTCTTGGGGATCCAAAACATGAATGACACTATTGGATTCTCAACCTTCATATACTCAGTGAGCTCATTTGTGGACCCCATTTCAAGGCCTAAATTATTCAACCATAGATCTGTCTTGGAGTAGCTAATATTGACTTCATTTATCAAAGTCAAAATAAAAAAGTCACCATTGTTTAAATAAAACATTTTTTGAATGTACATATAAGTATCCACAGTGACCACCTTTTCCCTTGTTGGGCTTCATAATATGAATGGACTTGTCCTTGGAAAGCTCTTTCAACAGTTAATATTTAAGGGGTATCAAGTTGTGGTACTTTCTTATATTAGTGACATCAATACCCCTCAGCTCATTCTCACACAGTTTTTCAACAATGCCACAGGTGGAATCAACAGAGGGTTAAAAGTACTCTTGTGTACTAAGGCTGCCTGGTTCAGTCCATTGTTTCCTTCCAAAAGCAAACTCAAATTCAGTTTCCTGGAATATAACTTAAGCTCTTTCAAAAATATTAATAACTGCATCTTATTAAAAGGAAAAAAAAGTGAACTTCTTGGACAACAATTCACCATGTGTTGGGGTAATTTCCAATCAACTATAAGTAAATATTTTGAAAGTACCAAAAATATTACACTACCTTCTTGACTTGTGGCTGTGGTGGTTTTAGGAAAACTCAGCTCTAATACCTGCCCCTTTTCTGTCTACAGCCTCTGCCATGAGTGCTTGATGAGAACCTCCACTCCTGCTGATGGATTAGACCATTCCTGGCTGTTGATGAATCCCCCAGATTGTTGCTGACATATCTTTCCATTAACCAGAGGATATCTGAGGGACAAGGCATCAGTCTAAAAAAACACATTTCTTGTCCACTACCATCACTGACAGGATGAAGTAATTCCCCTTCACCCACTTTATCACTTCTTGATTCCTGTATCACCTACTTCAGCTTTTGAGGTAATGGGTATGCCTGCTTATTTTTATGGGCTTCCTCATCACACATCAGTTTCTTCTCTCTATGTTTTCACATGACTTCATAATATTATTCAACATCCTGGAATACCTGGCTGAACATTACTTTGTGCATCCCAAGCAAAAGATCTTTGCTAATCTCTGATTTAAGGACCCTAATGTCATCCTCTATTTCTTCTATATGCCTTTCATTGTCTACTATTCACACACCCATCATCTCAATACCAGTCCTATTGAATAAATCCAATAGGTCCAACTGCAATCTTGATCCTTCTTCTAGGCCATATGGAAATTTATATATACATTAACCTTTAGGCACATATCTGGCCTTAATACAGTTTTTGAAAAATATGTTATCTAACTGTAAACTTCTGCATGATTTTAACAGCTTTTTTCAAATTTCTGATTTTTTTTTTTCTTTGATGCTTAAATGTTCAAATGGGGACTGAGTAACTCCATGTTACTGAAAACTAAATGACATGTTAAATCAACCTTTAAGGTCTATTGGGTCTTTATCACACACCACAATAACAGGAACACACTCATTACCTGTTACACTTTTGTCAATTCAATTTGAATCCACATGGGTTTCAGGTGACAGCATACCAGCCTAAGTCAGTGGGCCCACAATGAGAGATAAATCAACATCCACCTTCCCTTGATCATTAAGTATATTTCCATCACCAAGTATTCATTTAAATATACAATTCATTTTATTTGAGACTTGATTAAGCAGCCCCACAAGAACAGAAAGTTCAGATGGTGAGTTTTCTGCAGCAGGAATGCTATTACCTGCTCTTGTTCCTTCATATAAATCCTGCAACTTCACCACTCCTTGGAATGAACAACAAAATTAACCAAAATATTTGTCTAAACACAAACAGGGTTTATTATGAAAAAGGAAAAAAAATAAAAAAGTCTTGTTTGAGATTAAAAAAAAAAATTAAGGAATTTGTTAATAGGAATATGTACAGGTGTGGATCCTGCAAAAAGTTCATTTTAGACATGGAGAACATTAATGTGACAGGATATACACATAGTATAGCCCCCAGTGGTTGTTTTGATTGTAGTGTCAATGGGGTAATATATTTGGTGCTCCTCTTCTCCTTGTTTTTACATGGGTAAGACTGAGCAAATGTTGAGAAAAAGAATTTATCAACATCTATATGCTGTTAAAAAGGGTGATTTCACCCATGCCTTGTGCAAGCACTCTAAGCAATATAAAAAAGTTTTCATTTTTGTTTTGGAAAGGGTAGTCCCAGATTTAAGAGAGGGGAATTGGAATGCCAGGCTTGAAGCCAGAGAGCTTCATTAGCAGATTTATCTTAATGCCACTAACCTCCATAGACATAAATGATAAGATTTAATTAAATAGCCTCTTAGTACTTAAAAGAGCTACATTATGATTTTTACTATTTTTTATTACTTTTTATACAAAAACATGTATTGTTAGTGTGCAGACATACCTCTCAACTGTCCAGAATTTCACAGAATATCCAGATTTCTGCCTCATATTTTTGAGCAGATTTTTCATAAAATTGTGGTTTTCTAGCAAAATGCTGACAAAACATTGAAGACTTAAGTAAGAAAATAATGGCTGACAATTTAGTTTCAGACTTCATATTCTTCAGAAAATTCTTACTAATGCAAAACCTGTTATTCTATCAATTTTTTTAAGTTTGTAGGAGCAATATTTATGTCCTTATTTTGAGGCCTTTGACCCCCCATTATTTGAGGCTTTGTTCAGATTTCTTGCTGTAAAAGGTTGAGAGGTATGTGGGGAGATAAATTAACATGTTTTAACTGAATTTTTTAATCTGGGTATAATGTATTTGTGTGTTGTGTGGTCTGAAATATTTTTGCATTCATGTAGTTAACTTTTTGGCCACATGTTGGCACAGTGGACAAGTTTATAAAAGAAGAAATGATGAGTGAATGTTTAATCTGATGAAGTTCCTGTATTATGCTCAAAAACGTGTTCATGTGGCTTTACCTCCCTTGGCTGACATTTCTTTATGCTTGTTACCTTTCTGTTCACCTTTTTGGACAAATATTTGTTTTTTATCTCTTTTGTAATATTCAGTACTTAAAAGACAGTTGGTTTAGACTTTGATGTCCATTTTTTAGTAATTGCTTTTTTGGCAGCCAAAAGAATAAAACCTAATAAGGCCTTACTTTGTACAGACAATTGAGAGTCTGTGTTCCAGCTCAAACTAATCATTTCTTTAGTTATAACCATTTGCTCACCCAATATTTCTGACAGAGTACTCTGTAAGGGTTTTTTATAATCCGCCAGTTCATTACATTCCGAAAATGTATGTTCAGAGTTACCTCTTTCTTTTCCATCACACCATCACCATTTGGTATCTACCTGAGGAAAGATTCTTTGAAGTCTGCTTGAGGTATAAAAATACATATGAAAACACTTCCAAGCAAAGATCCCAAACCTTCTGGACTTTGTTGCAAATTTGAAATCCATACATATGTCCTCCCATTGTTCTCCTGTAAATTGTTTTTCCTCTGTCTCTTCCCAAACTTTTCTACCTCCACTGGTTGATTCTTATAGTTGTTGTGCAATATTTTATATGCACTACTAATTATCCCCTTTTTAACAACAGCTTCTGCTCTAGATTCAGCTAAAAACTCTACCACAGCAGGTCTTGCACTTAAAATTCTCTTATCCTTTTCAGTTTCCCTATATTCTAGTATCAATCCCTGGTAGGAAAGACAGTATCTAGTCTGCAATCCAGATATATTTCTGTATATGTTCTTTTCTCTCCAGGCCCCCACTGAAAATGGGTTCTTTTAGGCCCAGTGGCCTTTCCCAGTAAACAAATGCAATAATTAAAATAAATAAAATAACTCTTCTTGGCCTCATCCCACTCTGTTGCCTTTCTCTCTCCAGTTATTTGATTCCAATCATTGGGCCCTTTGCCAATTTTCTCCAGTAAATTCCATTCCGCTCTTGCTTATTTTCTGTACTCCTACTTGCAGTCATTCCTAGTGTCAAAATCTCTCTTCTAAATTCTT
This sequence comes from Protopterus annectens, assembly GCF_019279795.1. Taxonomy (NCBI): domain Eukaryota; kingdom Metazoa; phylum Chordata; order Ceratodontiformes; family Protopteridae; genus Protopterus; species Protopterus annectens. Next base: position 174,241,831 of record NC_056727.1, on the reverse strand, counting down.
GTGTTGGCTTAGTTCTTAGAATATTTTCTACTACTTTATGAATATAATATTCTGTATGACTGTTGTTATTCTCCTTAAGAATCTGAATTCAAAATCCTCAAAATTTCTTGGACCCCCCCCGCTTCATCATCATCCCATTTTATTTTAAATCCTAACATTCTGCTTGTGTTATGTATATGACCCTTAACTGTGTAGCTCTAAAATATCCCTTTGAATCAGGTAATCCTAAACCACCTGACTCTACTGGAAGGATCAGCTTATCCCACTTAGCCCTTGCTCTCTTCCCCTCTCAGATAAATTCCTTCAACCCTTTATTAATTATTGTCCACAACTTGTCCCCTAGTTGATAGAAGTATGCCTCAACTATAAATAAAAATAAAGGGGCTAAAAACATTTGAAGGACTTGCACCTTACTATCCATATCCATAAACAAGTGCTTCCAGTTTCTCAATTTTTGTATTATATTTTGTTTAATCTTTTCCCATATAACCTTAACTGCCATAACAGAAGCCTTTTTAATTCATATTCCTAAATACTTCATCTTATCATGTCCCCATAAATGTGGGTATTGCTGAATGAATTTCTGTGTGGGTACATAATTTATGGCTACAGCCTTTGTTTTATGTTCATTAATTTTATAGCCCAAAAACCACTTGAAAATATCTCAAAATGTTTCATGATGCTGAGTTGCCCATTTTGGGATTTATCAGGTACAAAATAATATCATCTGCAAATAAAGCCAAGTTTTCTTGATTACCACACCAATTATATCCTTGCATTTCTGATTCCTTTACTTTCTTTGTCAATCGCTTTATAAAGCAAATAAAAACAGGGAATGAGGATATCACTGCCTGATTCCTATGTTTAAACACAAGTTATCAGACAGGAACCCTCCCACTTTAATTATTGCCTCCAATCCTTCATATATTCTCCTTAATAACCTTATTATTGTGTCAGGGAATGCAAATTCTTCTATTGACCTACTCATAAAATCCGAGATTACTCTTTCGAATGCTTTCTCTGCTCCAAGACCCACTAACAACAGCAGTATTTTCTTACATTCTGCACAGATTTTCCTCATCAAGGACCTTAGCGATTTGTCTCAAGAAGTTCCAGGTTTAGCTGGGCATAATCTCTCTCAAATCCAAATCCAAATTGAGAACGGTCATGTGTTTGGAGATTACCAATGTTTTTATTGATAATGTCCATGATGATTCTCTCCATGGCCTTGAAGATAAGGCTACTCAGGCTAATAGGTCTATAGCTCCCAGGGTCAGTGGAAGCACCACCTTTGTGCAAGGGAATAACAGTGGCCTTTTTCCATTCAGCTGGGATGAAGCCAGTGCTTAGACTATGACTGAAGAGAGTGCCCAATTGCATTGAGCCCATATAGGATGCAGCATGTGATGTTATCAGGTCCCATGGATGCTGTGTTTTGACCTTAGAGAAGGAGTTCATGACCTGCTCTTTAGAGATACAGGGTAGAGGACAGGTGGTAGGGATGTCTTGGGGTAAGTGTGGTGGGGAAAGCGGAGTGAAGTTTTCATAGATCCTGTCAGCTAACAGGTTAATAATGTCCACAAGCTTGATATATGTGGTATCATTAGCTACCAGTTCAGCACAAATCTGAGCCTTTCCTTTTAGGTTATGGATGTAACTAAAGAATGCCTTATGGCTGTCCTTAGTTGAGGAAGCTAATTTGAATTTGTGGTTAGCTTTAGAAGACTTCACAACAAGTCTTATTTGCTTATTTAAGCTTAGGAGGGAGTGTTTACAGTCTGGGCTCACTCTCTCTTACTCTTAGACAGCAATTTCTTCCTATTATTGTAAAGCTTGTTAATGGCAGGTATCGACCAGACAGGTTTGCTCATCCTTGAGGAGCTTGTTTTGGTCCTATCAGGTATGGCCGCATCATTGCGGCTTTTCAGGTGTTTGTATAAAGCATTTGTGTAGAACTCGGCATAGTTGCCAGTTCCATCTGTGGGAGGAGGAGCAGTGATGCTTTTTATACCATCTTGTAAGAGTTTATAATCTGTTTTGGAGAAGTTTTTTTTAGTTTAATTTGTGCTATGGGTTGTAGATGTGATAGTAACTTCAAGTGAGACTGATTTGTGGTCAGATCTCACCAGGGAAGGCCTCATAATGGGGTGCTACAGTGGTCCCCCATATTGGTAAGCACCAGATCCAGGATGTTGGCACCCCTTGTGGAGGTGTCAACTAGCTGGCCCAGGGCATTGGATTTAATGAAGTTATGGAACCTTTGGGCAAGTGAGGTTCTGCATGAGTAATTTCCCCAGTCAAATGGATGGGTAGTTAAAGTTGCCCAAAACCGTGTTGTTTGGCTGTATCTTTACAGACTCAAGTTGATCTAAGTAGGCACAGTGGGTGTCCTGATTCATGGAGGGGGTCCTGTAGCTGCCAATGACTTGAATACATGTCCTACCAACAGTTAATTGTACCTGAAGTATCTCCATGGAATCATGCTGTCTAACCAATCTGGAGGTGTATTTATCTTTAATGAATATTGATACACCACCTCCATTAGTTTTCATGCCTTAAGTTTATAGTTTGAATGTGTGGAAGGAGGTGTAGCCTGATATGGCTGAGGTGCTCTCCACAGCCTTGAACCAGGTCTCTGTGACTGCACAAATGTCTCTGTCTTCCAAGGTGAAGACTGCTTCTAGTGAATGTAGATTTGTACCCACCGCACCTAGTTTTGTATATAAGGCAGGTAATAGCCTTCACAGACTTATACAAAGAAAGCAGAATTCCAACAAAGCAGATCCACATAAAAGTAGGGGTACCACGAAATGTGGATGCTGCAATTACTGCAGATATATTTATGAAGGCAAACAAATAACCTTAAAGGATAAAAATAGAACAAAAATTTACTTTAAGAATGGAAATTGTCTCACTAGGCATGTGATATATTTGGCCATCTGTGACACATGCGAGAATTACTATGTAGGCATGACTGACAGATTCTTAAAAAATAGGATATATGACCACCTATACTGCATAAAAAAGAATGACGTCAATAATGCATTATCTAGACATATATTAAATAATGAGCAGTGTACGAATTTTAAATTTGGAATACTTGAGGTGGTCAGTCCTAATCCCAGGGGTGGCAATATAAAGGCTATAGTGGGGGAAAAAGAAATCAAGTGGCAACTGCGGCTAGGGGCAGCTACACCGCCAGGCTTAAACGAGGTTATTCCCACTAAGCCATTATTAAGAACATAATTATAACCACATCAGTAGGTTTGATAGATTTGTATAGCTTCAATAGGGCTAAATAGATGGAGTATATGCCAACATAAAGGGTTTTATGTAGTTAGGTTTAAGAGTGTATGGAAGAAATGGTGATAAATAATGTGAAATATGGATATTGCAATTTATTTATAGAATGCAAAATGTGTATTGCCATTTACATGATGGTTATGGTTTTAAACATAGTAGGGTGTTACCTATTTCCATTTTTACTTGGAGTTTTTAAAGCATAAATAATTGGAACAATCAATTAGCAGTTTTGGCGGGTAAATCAAGTATTTAACAGATATGATGCATTCACTAAATGTTCTGATGAAATCTAGAGGTCCTAGATGAAAGCGCTCAACGTTTTATGTGTTTCTGATTGGTTTTAAAATAAAGGATTTATTACTGCAGTGTTCCGTGGTTCCTGTTATACAATGCCGTGCTGTGCATGTACTTGGTGATTCTGGTTGAACTCAGGAGCTTTGCTTTTTGCTTTCGTTTGGAATGTAGATTTGTGTTAAGACTCCTAGTGTTTAGCTGCAAAACCTTGAGGTTGTTCTTAGAAGGAATTTTGTCCTTGAGACATTGCCTAAAAAGGCATTATGGTGGTGGCAAAAGCCGTGGCCAGTAGCTGAAATTCCAGGAGTGACAGATGCAGACCATCTCTGGAAAAGCATGTAGGTCTGTCGATCATGTTATCCCAGGCTGACAGACACTGTCTCCCCTTGGAATGACATCAGAAACAAAGCCAATTATTGAAGCCAATCATTTTCTGCTTGTATTGATGCATTATCCTAGTTTAAGATAAAATGCTGCTTAAGGCTAGACACATAGTCCGAGAGCTCAGTCATGATAGTCCAGAGAGGTACATCTCAAGTTGTTCACACCAACATGGAGTATGACAGAGCCATAACAGTACCTTTTGTTGAGAGACTTGAGTGCATGTGTGATATGGTGGATCCTGACACATGACAGACAGCTAACCTTGACCTTCTACTTATCCAGCCTGGTGAGAGGGATATCTGTGTGTCTCACAATGGAATCACCTATGACTAATATGTTTGGCTTTGTGTTTTGCCCTAAGGGCTTGACAGGTGAGACACTGATATGTGAACTATTATGTGTATTGTGTTCTGCACAGGAAGTATTATGTGTAACATGCTTGTGTTTGGGAGGTCTCTGGTGTTAGGTATGTTTCTGGTGAGGACCTTCACATATGTAGGCATGTGGGATGTGGGTTTGAGTGGAGTAGGAGGTGAGGTGCGAATCCTGACAACCCGCTCATTGTCATATGGACTGATTGGTGTGTGAGAGAGCATGAAGTTAAGGTTCTTAATATAGTTGCATCTCTCACATGTTGAGATTGTGTGGTCCAGGAGCACAGGGTTGTCGCTGAACATAAGGCAGTTACTACACTGTCTCAGGATTTCCGCTTGTCAACCAAGTTGGCTAGAGAAACTGTGGGAAATTTTACATCCATTGTGTTGGATAAATTTATATGGTCAGGAAGGGAGGTCACACTTAGGAATGGCTAGTGGGTGAGATGTGTGTTGGAACCTCTGAGGCTAGACTTAGTGTTCTGCCTGACAGTAGAGATGAACCATGAAAAACCTGCTAAGGGAAAATTTAACAAGCAAAACCTTTGCTACTATAACCACCAAAGGTAAGCTACACGGCAGTGCACGATAGTGTGCTACACGCAAGAAGCACAGACATGTGGCTTATATAAAACAAGAGATAACCCTTTTAACTCAAACTAGCAAATAAGGATGTACTCTCTGAGCTCTACTCCAATCATTATCGATTAGATGGGAACCAGACAGCACTCTCCTCCCACAAGGGTGCAGACAGGCCTTCTCTAACAAGGATGGTTTGAATTTGATGCTCAGAGGTTACAAAACAGACTCAGCAACAGCAAGCCTGGAATTGGCTTATGCTACAGCCAAACTTGTACAGTATGCAGTAAAATGTAGCCGAAAACCATTCCGACAATTCAAACAGACAGTAGAATGCAAATGCAAATTATGAGTGCAATATAATAGCAGAAACAGGCACTTATAGTTAGTTGGAAGCAACGGATGCCTTAGATCTTCAGTACCTCAGTGAAGAGCTGGTTTTAGTGCTCAAGTGATACAAGATAGTCTAGATTCCATAAAACTGAATCTAGCCTATGCTAAGTGCAGAGATATTTGAAATTTAAAGTGATTAAAATCACAGCAGCAAAAAAAAAAAACAGTTTAAAGCAGCAATTCAGTAGAACAATGTTCTCAATATAATCAGGCTACTAATAAGCAGTAATAAAAGAAGTAGTATAAATGTAAATAAACACTTTCAAGAACAGCAGCAAAAGCAAAATAAAGTATTAAAGTAGGAAAAGGCACCATATAAGTACAGTAAAATACAGTAAAAGCAGATGAATAGCGTGTATTTTTTCCAAGGTTAAGCGCTAAGGGGTGGGCCTTCCCAAATGGTCTCACTGTACTCAGTGTTAAGAGCTGATGCGATGGAACTGAGAGGAGTGTCCTATACCAAATTTATAATAAGAGGCGGGCAAAGCAAAAGCCACCAAGTTATAAGAACACAACAACAATAGGGTGGGTGACATCAGTGTGGTGTTGCAGAGAAGATGGGTTGGGAGAAGGGTCTGGCATCAATGTGCACTCACCCTGCAGTGTAAAATTAACTCCAGGCTACAACTGTATTGTGAACAGCAGTAATTAAGGTCATATTTGCACAACTTCACACACGCACACACACACACACACACACACACACACACACACACACACACACACACACACACACACACACACACACACACACACACGCACACACACACACGTTGACTGATGTGAGTTTAGAGCACCCTACCTATATATTAGCACAGTCTGGAGGAAACAGCACTGAATGCAAGCGACACTGTAGAAATCTATCTTTTGCACTGCAACAGTGCATTGTAGATAGGATTAGCATCTCATTCTGTGTCAGAGAAGATACTGTGATGTTGACGGTTTTGTGCAAATCCATATTTGTTGAAATGAGGGAGTAAGGTCAATGTTATGATAATACATACATAGTGCTGGCTTATGTTAGCTGTGCTGTCATTAACTCATTACAGCCAAGTGCACCTCCAGGCATTATTGCAGTTACCTCCTACTGTGCCTCTAGGTGTCAAATATTGCTTGTTCATATTTGCATTACTAATTCCAAAATCATGCTGCATACAAGGTATCAGAATATTTTATCTTGAAGCATACATGATGGCAAACACAATTGTATTGATATTTGACGACTGTCAATGAACAATTGTTAAAACTGTAAGATGATAACTTCATTTTTTCAAAGGCTCAAGCCACACCCACTGGGAGTTAAAGGTGCACACTCAAAAGAGCTGTACTGGAGGGAATGAGTTAATGTATAATGCAGAACTGAGAATGATATGTATCTACCTGTGCTGTGAAGTAACTGTGTATGCCGAGACGTCAGAGAGGAATACATTTTATTCATTGGGTTCCTGGTCTTTGTTCTTCTGTGTATTTGCTGCCATCTACCTGTGCTGTGTATGAAAGATACACACACTTGTGAAACACAGGATGGACAATGAATCATCCATGGAGCATCAGGTTATGATGATGATGTGTAAACCTTAATGAATGGTAGTGATATTAGCAATGGTATGTGCTCATGCATGGGCAATGTGGACTGCCAATATCAAACAATACTTAATGTTCCAATGCAGAAAGGATAAAGAATGATGATTTATGTGCGTCAAGGCTCTATGTGGTTGAATATCATTTGCAAGTGTCAGTGCTGCAGTGCAGACCCAACTATCGGTCAGTTAACCACAGAGTTCACTGCATTTCACATGAGTACACTACACAATTTCTGTGTAATGAAGTAATATCATCCAGTGGCAATAATTATTTTTGTTCCAAATGTCTTCCTAAAGTGCAACTCTAAGAAATGTATTTGCATGGATGTTAGCAAAGTTTTAGTGCATGTATGACCAGACTTTGTTGCTTTGAACGCAGACTATGAAGTATCAGTGTTTAGTGGCATTCAGTGGTGCTCCCTGGCAACCTTTGTACAAATAAGAATCACAGAGGAAATGTAATTCTGATTTCATTTAGACTAGATCTGTTTTATCTTCACATGTTGCATACAGATGGTCTGCATGTTTTGTTTTACCTTTCAAATTTAGCTCCAAAGCTCGAATCAGAAATGAAGTGTTGTGCTTGCCTTCCTATTTTGCACAATGGCACTTTGTGAGCCAACAGGATTCTCTGCTGAAGGAAACAGCGACAAATGGTATACCTTCTACAGTGCAAGCTGGCTTAGTGGTAATGAGTAGCCACCAGCACTCTGGACAGCACTCAGTGGAGAAATCCACCTGTCAACCTAGCTTTCTCTGTGGCAGAATGTGTAAACTGTCAGAGCTAACTGAAAAAGAAGAGATGAAGCAGTGTTCCACTCATTGTACAAAGAGAGTCATTATGTGATTATTATACTAATTTGGTATCATGATTTTAAGAATACTTAGTAATGACTATTCTACATATGTTGCCTGGCCAAATTATGTGTGTGTGTGTGTGTGTGTGTGTGTGTGTGTGTGTGTGTGTGTGTGTGTGTGCGTGTGCGTGTAATAAACCAACCCATCAAAATGCAAGGTAAAGAAGCTCTATGGTAACAGCTTATCTCAGACCCAAATTTTTATTAAATCCAAACGTTCAAAAATCATAATATAAAATACAAAATATAAAATGTAAATGAGTATTCACAATCACTATATATTTAACTTTTAAAGTTACAAAATCTAAACATAAACCCAATGGAAGGAATGATAGCATAATGGTTAAAGTGCCCACCTCAAAAACAAAAGGTGCTGGGGTTTATAATGACGTGTATAGATTTATGGGTCATTGCCCTTGTAGATTATGTGGGCTTGATTGGTTGTCTTGGTGGGAGTCAAACCCTACACCTTTTGTTTTTAAGGTGGGAAACTTAACCACTATGCTATTATTTCTTCCATTGGGTTCATGTCTATTTTTTGTATCTTTAAAAGTTAAATACATATTGATTGTGAATACTCATTTACAGTTTATATTTTATATTATTTGAGTTTTATAAAATATTAATTTAAGCAGGAAAGTTTTATTGAAGTAATGTGCTAAAAAGGTGCCTTTAATACAAGTATTTCAATATTGTTATACATTGTATTTATTTGGTGTGCAGATTAAAGGAAAATGGTGTTGGGCCACTTTAAATGCTGTTAGAAGGGGTGGGTGTGTACCAATACATTGATGGGTGTTATTTATTTATATTTATTTGTTTTTTCCATTTGTATCTGATGAAGTCTGCAGAGGCCAACAAAAGTGCTTATATTACAATTTTTTAACGTTTGCATTTAATAAAAATTTGGATCTGAGACAAGCTGTTGCTGTGGAGCTGCTTTACCTTGCTTTTGGATGGGTTGGTTTGTTACAGAGTTTTCTTAGTCTGCAGTGTGTTTGGCTTTGTGTGTGTAATAGCTACTGAAATAATCTTTTATACCTACAACATGTGACTGATGGTTTGAGGGAAATTACAAGTTAACTGGGTGTACAATGAGGTTTAAGGCAAACACTCACTGCATTTTGCAATAACACCTGAAATGCCATTTAGCATGACTTACTACAGTTGCTCATTGCCAAACCTTGTATAACTGCTGAGGTCTACAACTGATAAAACAGAAGGGGCTTGGAGAGATATATATGCAACTCATTCACCGGAAAGACAGTTATAAAAACAGGTAGTAAGAGTTTCACCTAATGCTGGATACGAACCATTGTCAAGATGAAAAATTATGTTTATAGATTTGATCATTATCTGTACACCCCAACCGAGGAAATCATATTTCACATTTCAAAATCATACCTTTGAAGGGACAGTGAAACCCTATTTAGGCAATGGAAGCTGTAGCTTTTTTTCTACAGCAAATGAATGACAGACTTGAAAATGCCATAACATGACATTTACATTCATTAGCCTAATGAATCATTAACAGTACAAAGGGGTGGGAGAGAATGTGTGAAGACAGACACAGAGATACATATATGAAAGGGTGGTGTTATGGGTCATTAATGTACATCTTTATGGTGTGATATTAGTATTAATCAGTCATGCTCTGTATCAGTAAGTGATGGCTGTGGGGATGAAGACGCTGTAGGACAGGCAAAACTGATGATGATATGAGTAGAATAATGGTGATTTAATAAATTCTTCAGTATGGGCATGGATATGTTTGCAAATGCTTTTTTGCAATAGTTTTCAAAATCTGATAATGAGAGTTTGTTACTGGATAAACATTAAAATGTATATCATTAAACATGTCATAGAAGTTCTGTATAACATCACAGTAAGAAATAATGTAACATACATTGGGACTTCAATCCCTGATGCTATGGCCAAAAAACACTCTTCAGACAAGTGATTTATGTCAACACTCCACAGAACAAGTTGAACTTTGTTATATCCAGTAGTCAATGAATTATTAGAGTAACTGTTGCAAAGTATTGCCTTTATTCTACTTTTACTCTGTATTCAGATACCACAGCATGTGTAAGTTCCTTTGGGTAAGGATAACTGGACTACAGCAGGTTATGGCAACAACCAACCTGGTTTTGCCACAGGTCATGAACCACTATTCATCATCATTCAGCATTAGTAGCTGATGCCAAACTCTGTGCAGAGGCTGAGGTCAAAAGGTGAAGGGTTTCTTGTAGGATATTTCTGGCTATGTGTGTTGTGTGTGATTATATTTTCTGACCAGAATAAACATGTGAAAAGGGGTTGATTGGAAAGTGGTGAAATATGGGAGGGCAAGCAGAGAGGAGGACACAGGGGAAAGAGTAGATGAATTTACAGAAAGGTAGTGAGAGAGAACCATTGAAATCCACTTCTTCACAGCATAAATGTAAAAGTGTAGTCATAACTTGCTGAATTTTGTCTGTCACCACAGTAAGGGTAGGTAACAACAACAGAAACTTTTTGTATAGCCAGTTGTACAAAATCAAATGTGTCAAGAAGACACGCAGGTGAAGTGGAGAGTTATGTATGGAGCATTATTTTTTTTGTGGGACAGGTGCCCATTTTTTACTTCTTTTTTCCTTTCAAAGAAAGAGGAATATTGGAGAAGGCACTTATGAATGTGAAGTTTTGGTAGAAAGGCTAGGTGAGGAAGCATGTGTAGACATACAAGACAAACAAGATAGACAAGGATGGTGATGAACAAAAAGGTTGGGGGACACCATGACTGGAGATAGGTAAGGGGCATCTGAGGCACATCCATATCAAACCTGAGAACAGTGAGAATCTAGCTGTCACCTCAAAACTGTCATCACTGTCTCTTGTCAGTTTCCTGTGTCAGTGCTCAATGTGGCATCATCTTGGTGATGAGACAAAGCACCTTTTTGACACAGATGATTTGGGCATGAAGGCCTTTTTCCATTATATCCTCCACCAGCCTTGTCAACTCTTGGCAGGTGACAAAAATCACCACTTCCACCAATACTACTCCCAGGGGGTAACAGTGCACCAGCTTTTGGGGCAGAGCTACCTGTGGATGGGGCAGGTAGTTCAGGGGTTGTGGAACTAGCATCAACAGCTCGGGACCCTGAAGTGCTGTGTTTCAGTGCTGCAACCTGTGGAAGAATGGTGGGCTGATCTACAGTGGCCAGTCTACCTCTCTGTGCTGCATGTCAGTTTTTGTAATTTTTAGAAATTTATGACAATAGAACATTTTTTAAGCCATATACAATATCCCCCTCAAAAAAAAAAAAAGACAGAGAAAGGGATGGGGTGAGACAAAAAAGAGAATTAGATCCATGGCATATCACCTGACTAATTTCAGAATACAAACAGTTATGATTATCTAGTCTATACACCTTTACCACATCCATGTATGATGGGAAGGGGTTGATATCAATTGCACTGCTATGATATCATAAATACACCTATTTATTACAGTATTGCCATATTGCATCCAATTACAATTGCTATTAGGGTTGCATTAAGACCTGATGCATATGTACCTCATGCTTCTCTGAGGTTATTTAATCTCTCTTGGTACACCTCATAGTTTGCTGCAATGTCTTCAGGAGCTGTGCAATAGATAAGATAAAAAGAGACATGAAAACATACTGAATGACAGTGTTGGCTGTGTCCTGCATTCTATAGCATTAAATACTGATGGGTCAGCATACTTACACCACTGAGGGATGTCTGCAGTCCTACCTAAACTCATCCTTCCATTGGCTAAGGTGGTCCTTCTTGTGCCCTTTGAGGTCACCATAGTGATGACAACAATTCTCTCCAGTGCTTGGGATGTCAGTTAGACTGGAGACAGCCTTGGCAAATCTATTCCAAACCTCAGTCTTATACTGAGACCCAGTATAGTCCTCCTGCAGCAACCTACATCTGTAGCACTTCACAATGAATGCCACAGATATCCTGGACTCCTCAACACCCCATCTTTGTGCTCTAAATTTAGCACCATCATTTTCTACACCAGATATGTTTGCAGAAGTCAAGCAGCAACTCTAAGTATGAATTGGTGCCAAATATCAGTCTAGCATTTTACTGCTACTGAGCAAACAGGGTTCCTATCATGTAGTCGAACTTTTACAAGTTTAAACCACATATGGTCTAGACCATAGGTTCGGAATCATAAAAGTTCGAGTGTTTGAATGGAAATCTCCATAAATTCCATTCAGTTTAATGTGGTGTGATGTCAGAGTTGGTATATTTAAGTAGCAGGGGTGTAGGGGATGCAGGGGGTCTTGCCCCCTGGTTACAACATTTATTTTGTTGTCCATTGTTTTGTTTTTTCCCCCCATAGTCAAAGTTCTGTAACTTTGAACATAATAGTTCAACCATTAGGTGTTTGGAGTTATGGAACTTCGACTATGTGATATATACCCGAGCAAACATATACAACAATGCCATCTGCATTTGCACATTGGTAAGCACACAGAGGCATTTGTAAACAAAGCAGACAGTATTTTATTAAACAGCAAAGAAGGTGTGAAACATGGCAGTGAGATTTGGCATGTGTGATGCCCGACCTAATCAAGCTTTTTCAGATGGTCAACACTGACAAGCATAATGGCTTAGCTTGTTATCCTTAGTGTTTTGGAGGTTAAATAGGATGACTTGGCACTTTAACTTTTTGGAATTACACACTGTAAAAAGGTAGCTAGTCCATGTAGGAATAAAACCTAATAAAGAAATAATGCATACATTTCAAGGAAGGTGATTATTTGTCAGTTCTACAGGAGAACTTCCTTTCACCTATGTTCCTTACAGAGAAGCTGCTTTCAGTATGAACGGAGATATACTTCAGATAGGGCTGTATGTGTGTTACTTTAAGAAGTCCTGTGAAATGCATTCCCATGAATGAGGCACTATTACTGTTTGTAAGTGTATATCAGAAGGAAAGACTTTCATGAGCTGAGTAATACAGGTTAGAATATGATACATACATACTTCAGCACGCATACTGTCGTAAACACAGAGTTAGACTATGTGAGGAGAGAAGATGATTTTAACTAAGGTATTTTGCCCATCATAAATATGCAAATGCACTGTTATTCCATTGACAAAAATATCCTACTTAAACAATTACACCCACATTCAACTGTGTTTCAGAACTAAATCAGTAATGACATATGCCACTTACAAAAAATTAATTTATCAAAGCATTACTGAGACGTATTGCAGAAAATATAATTATGATAGCCATTTGTAAGTAGCGTTCCCTTCCTAATCAAAGTTTTGTTAGAAATTGGATTCTGACAACCTTTGTAAAGCTAAGTACTAGATGGATTTGAACCCTGTGTTACCTCTGTTCTATCTCTAAAGTCAGTACACATATACCATGTGCTACAGATATAGCTCTATATCATATGGATGTTCTACATAGGTTCATAGGTTCATAGGATGATGCTAGACTATTGGCCCAGAGGCCCTTATAAGCCTAGCCAAGAATTTTGCCCATTTCCCTCAAAGTCAGCACCTGTTTCCCTTCTCCAGCAGGGACACAGTTGGGATCCCAGGGGTGTATTTTTTGTTTCCCATCCAGTCATCCAGGTTCCTCTAAAGAGGGCTAGAGAGGTACTCTGCTTGACATGGAGAGGGAGTCTACTCCACAGATAGAGTGGTCTTTGGGACACAAATCTATCCCGCCAACATTATACTGTGTAGAGTGCTAACATTCACACATTACTGCTAAGCCTATTTGCATTACAGAAGGCTGCCCAAATAACATTTTTCACTTTTTCCTTAAGCAGGTAAGCTTGATTGTGTGCACTGCTCATCAGGGAGCAAGTGCACAAGACAAAAAACAGAAACAAGACGTAAAGTTATGATGAAAGTAATTCCTGCATCTGGAGTAAGTTTCACTATTAGAAATACTGTTCATTGGTGCCAAATATATTTGTACTAATGAAGGTTACAGAAAAGAAATTTAGTTTCCTTCAACTGTGAGCCATGTTTGCTCTCTGCTAAGCCATGCTGGAATTACACAGGCAAAAGAACATATGCAACAATTTATATTCCACACAACAAATCACAAGCTGCATTTTTCACATTTGCTGCAAACATTCCAAGCAGCATATGGCTTCAATTCCTGCATCCTATTTCTTGTTTCTTTAAAATTATTTGATTTAACCCATGTGCTACAATGTTACTTAGATACAATGTAGAAATGTGTCTCTTTCTGCTGTTCAGAGTGCTGTGGCAAAGTGCACCTGTGCCAGTGTGAAATGCACTGCTGATGCAAGACACATTAAATTTCTTAGTTTGTACCTTGGTCAGTGAACTCTTGCTCACTGCTTTGAAATGCTGTCACTCAAGAGTGCACTCTGCCAAAACTTGTGCAAATGAGGAACACACACACACAAAAAAAACATGCAATTGTCAGTAATAACAAATATAGGGTAATAATAATTGTCAGTAGTAACAAATATAGGGTAATAATAATGAAAAGGCAGGACTGTGAATTTTCCTAGATCTGTGTGTGGTACAACCTGATCATTTGCATTAACTCTGTCAGCCAGAACAATATCTGGAATTGAACCCTTAACTCAGTGCAGTAACAACACCAAGTCAATTGTTTCTTATACCTCTTTGCCACCAGCACAGGAGCAGAAAAAGTACTTTCTCATTTGCTTGCACATGTCTAGATCAAAGTCTACACCATTTTAATGGCAGGTTGCCAACACTATCAGCTATTTCTTCTCTTTATTTTCTGAACATCTTCTCCTCCTCTCAGGTTAACTACATAAATGAAATGTCATGGCTATTTATTTGCATCTTTGTTTTAATGTTTAACATAGCTGATCAGCATTTCAGACAGATTTTAAGTACAGAATGGGCAGTGTGCTGTTAGTACAAGGATGTCAGTGTTGTTAAGGTTGTTCTTGTAGCTTTTGTGGTGCATATGCCTTTTTATTTTAAGCACACTCTGCATGATACAAAGACTTTAGAGTGAACAGTCACTTCAGTATTGCTTGTTGTTGTAGTCAGAGCAATCATAAATGATTGCAAGCCATTAGAAGCTAACAATTGTTATTGGTCCTTCTTGCAGTCCTAGGGCATGTGCATGCAGTTGTGTAGCTACCTACACCATGTTTCTATCCTCTCCACCAAGTGATTTTTTTGGTACTCAGGAATGCTAATGATTTCATACCTCATTTACATCTTTACAGTGCTGACAGGGTTGAATCTACAGTATAGAAAGGTAATGGTGTAGCTGGGGAAGTGGAAGGAGGGGAGACTGCATACAGACAGAGCATTACTGCTAGTTACTTGGAGGGGATTGTTCTACAAGTCACTGCACTATTGCATAAATTAGGATTGTCCTCTACGCAAACTGCTGATGTTCATATTTTGAATGCATTTCAATATACAATGGATAAAAGAATTTTGCAATGCACACTATAGCACTCAACTTTCCTCACTTGTCTAGAGGAAAACAGTTTTTAGTACTTAATAAATAAGCACCTATCCAGGCATGTCTAAGGATCAGCTCCCAGTGTTTTCTCCTGTCTAACTGATGAATCTGGGCATCTTGGGGCAATGCAGCAATTGCCTCATGTACACAGGCAACCCTCTCCTCCTACCACCCAGCACTGCAACCTGAGATGCACTTATATAACCAAATTGGAAGTAAAGCTCTTTTCACCCAAGACTGTACTAGACAGTCAAGAGGAGAAGATAAACACTTGCACTACACCACACTCATCACATAGTCCCTCAAATCCTACACCACCAAAACACACACATAGCAACACAAAACACACACCTACATTCATGGTGGCTCTCAATAAAAATCTGCTGAAGCAACATAGACCTCCAAAGCAGAAACACAAGCAACCTCCCACCCCCACAACACAAACCAAATGACACATAACCCACAAACTCAGTGTGCCACTCAACCACAGCTCATAAGGCATAACAACGCACCCAACACTCTAGTCATAGGTGACTCTATAGTCAGGCACAATGATGTTCCACTCACCAGGCTAAACAAGGAGAAAGTTACGATCAGCTGCCTGTCAGGTGCCAGGATTCACCACATAAAGCACGCACTCAGATCACTCCACAACAAGTTCAAATATGACTCTGTGATTGTCCATGTTGGTGTGAATGACCTCAGACATACCTCCATGGACTACATGAAAGGAGACATGGAGGAGCTCTCTGATCTTGTAGCCCAGGCAGGTATGACCCTAGCCCTGAGTAGCATCCTGCCATCACCCAGAATTATACCACGGTACAAGGAAAAAATGACTTGACTTCTACAATTGGCTAAGCTTCTGGTGTCATTCTAAAGGGATCCGGTATCTGTCTGCCTGGGATGACATGATTGACAGACCACGATGCTTTGCCAGAGGTGTTCTGCACCTGTCGCCCTTGGGATTCTGGATACTGGCTAAGGCTCTCACCACCCCATAGTGCCTTTTTTGGGCAAGGTTCAAATGACAAATTCACCACCATAACAGGTACAAGCAAGCAAAAATCTGAGGGTAATGCTACTCAATGCTAGAAGTCTAAACCTCAAAATGCATTCACTCGAGGCACTCCTTAAAATGGAGAACATTGACATCTGTGCAGTGACAGAGACCTGGTTCAAGGCTCCAGAGAGCACCACTGCATTACCAGGCTATAATTCAGACCACACCTTTCGGCCACCTAACCTGGACTGAAACACTAAAGGTGGAGATGTGTCCATATTCATTAAGGATATCCACACCTCCAGGCTAGTTGCTCAGCATAATGCATCCGAGATTATTCAAGTGCAACTAACTCTGGGCAAGACGCAATCCAAATTGTAACTTACTACAGATTCCCCACCATGCCCCAGGATTCCCACTCCTCATTTCTTGATACATTGGAAAATATTAAGGTACAACCCAACACCCTAATAATGGGCAATTTCAACTACCCCACCATTAACTGGGAAAACTACTCATGTAACAACTCTTTTGCTCAACATT
This sequence comes from Protopterus annectens, assembly GCF_019279795.1. Classification (NCBI taxonomy): domain Eukaryota; kingdom Metazoa; phylum Chordata; order Ceratodontiformes; family Protopteridae; genus Protopterus; species Protopterus annectens. The sequence continues at coordinate 174,225,038 of NC_056727.1, read as the reverse complement.
TTCTGGAATTCATAAATTCCAACACCTTGGATTAACTTATCCACACCCCCACCAGGGGCAGCAATATCCTAGACCTGGTCATTACCAACATGGGCGACCAGTGTTCCACACCAGAGGTCAATTCCTCATTGGTCAGATCTGACCACAAGCTAATCACCCTAGACATCCACATACCACCCCTAACCCCCCATTAGGAAAACCAACGTAAAAAATGTCTCCAAAGCCAACTTCACACTTCTTAAGACAGAAGTGGCAAACTTCACAACACCCATGCAGACAAACAATAAAGGTGCAACTGCTCAATCCTACACAAATGCGCTTTATAAGCACTTACCTAACAGAACCAAGATGCTATCCTCCAATAAAAGGAAGCTAATATGGTGGTCTCCTGCCATAAACAAACTCTACATCAGAAGAAAGAAACTGTTGCAAAAAAGAGTAAAATCTCATGATTGGAGGAACTCCCTGGTCAGCCTCAGTAAGAAGGTGAGATCCCTCATACAATCCTCCAAAGCTAGATATGAAAACAAAATCGCCACTGATTCTAAAGACAACCAAAACGCATTCTATAGCTATGACAACACTCAGATACACTCTGAGTCACAGCACAATGGCACTAAATACACAGAACCAACTGATATTGCCAACATCCTTGCAGATAGGTTCAGTGTTAACTTTACCCCCCTCTCACCCCCTAAAGGGCCCATCTCTATACCAAAAGAATACAAAGTTCCTGTAATCATGGCTGCACAGGTAAAAACCACACTCTCCAAAGCCAAGAACACAGCATCCATGGGACCTGACAACATTCCAGGCTGTGTTCTACATGAACTACAGAATGAACTGGCACCCCACCTAAGCACCATGTTCAATCATAGCCTCACCTCAGGCTTTGTGCCCACTGAATAGCACACAGAGACAGTTATCCCACTCCACAAAAGGGGAGCCACCACAGACCCTGGGAACTACTGCCCTATTAGCCTAATGAGCCTGGTCTGCAAGGCCATGGAATGTATCATCATGGAACTTATAAACAAAGACATTGGTAATCTCCAAACTCTGGAACCCACCCAGTTCAGGTTTGTAAAAGGCAGATCATGTCTCCTAAACATGATAGACTTCTTTGAAGCAGTCACCAAAGCCATAGACGAGGGTAAGTTGGCTCACACAGCCTATCTAGATCTCGCTAATGCTTTTGACACCACCCCCCACTCTGGAATTATAGATAAACTCACTTAACTAGGTATAAATTCCTATGTCACAAGATGGGTTGCCAACTGGCTCCCTGACAGAACTCACACTGTGAAAGTAGCAGACTCCAAATCCGACTTTAGACCAGTGACAAGTGGAGTACCACAGGGTTCAGTCCTGGGTCCTCCCCTGTTTGGTATCTACTTTTCTGAAGTACAGGCTGACACAGAAAGTCTTTGGCTAACAAAATTCACAGATGACTGCAAACTAGGAGCCATAATCAAAATTACTAAAGATGTGGACATCCTACAAAAGGGCCTCACTGAGACAGATGCCTTGGTGTCAAAGCCATGGCCTCAAGCTCTATGCCAAAAAGTGCATTGTCATCCCCTTTGGTAAAATCTCTGTACCCATGAGCTACCACATAGGTGGTAGTCTACTTAACACCGAAAGAGTGATAAGAGACCTTGGGACACAGTTGGACAGTGGTCTCTCCTTTGATAATCACATCACCACAGTAGTCAGTAAAATCCTTCGACATGGCACACCTCATCACAAAAGGTTTCTCATCCAGGAAAAAAGAGGTCATTAGACCCATTATAGAGTACAATGGCCCTTTTGGTATGTACCTCACAAGACATCTACAACAACTGGAACGGCTGCAGATATACCTCACAAAGAGGATTACCAGCCTCAAACAGATGCCCTACGCAGACCATCTCAAAAAATTCCAGCTTTACTCCATCACATATCACCTACTCAGAGGTGATCTCTGCCTAACTTATAAATCTATGTCAAACCCAGGCTGTTGGACATGCTTCACTTAAAGAAATTCTAATCCCTCTGAGCTACATGCTCTAGGGACCTAAACCTTGTCACCACAATAAACAAAACTTGCTGGAGGGATAGATTCCTGTCCCAGAGACTTCCCATACTCTGGAACAAACTACCTATCTATATCAAACAAAGCTCCTCATTAGCACTCTTCAAGAAAAATCTTGATGATTGGATGGGAAATAGGAAATTCACTCTGGGGATCACCTCTGTGGCTCTGCTAAACAGGGGCACAGGAAAATAATTTTCTTGGGTGGCGAAAGCCAGGGTACCTTTTTCGCTAGGCTTATATAGGCCCTAGGGCCAATAGCCTAGTACCTACCTATGAACCTATAAACCTATGCAATTTTAAAATGTAACTGCTGCTACACTGCACATATGGCAGTTATTGCTCTGCTGTCCATGTTATTATGGTTACTTCACAGTATTGCATTAACATTTATTATTGCATGACTACCTTAACTGTTAGCATGAGTGACACCCTGGATTGGGCAGTGTCTGTGATGGTATGCTTGCTGGGGGGGTGCCTCACATCCATGTGTCTTTGGTGTCACCCTTGGTCTACTGCACCCCCACCCCACCATGTGAGAATGATAATGACTCTGCTATGGGCTTTGTTCATTTAGGTTTGACTTAGGGTTGCATATATGTCTGATACACAGAGCATATAGGTATGAAACTGATAGTATGCAGGCAGTTTACCTTCTTACACACTTGTTCATATACTACAGGTTCCACACTTACCTTGACATTACTGCAGTTATGATCATGTGCTTTGGGGCTTTCTCTGTCTGATGCTATCCTTACACAGACGTTTCATGGGTAAGTAACATTTGAGGACGTCGGACAGCATCACTTTTAATATTTGCATATGCTTAGGTTGTTATGTGTATTGCTTCACTGGTGAGTATGTGTGCTGTAATTTGCCTCTTAGCTAAGGCAAGGGCATATTGTGCATGCCTATGTCTGCCAGCTACCCCTGCAGATGGAGGTTCTCCCACAGAATCCTTATCTGTATGTGCAGGATGTGCTGCCTCTGTCTGTGATCCAGGAATGTGTGGTCCTGGCCCTTGCTGTCCCTGTTGCAGTTGTTTCCTCAAGATGATATTGTGCAGAATGATGCAGACTGTGAGAATTTCTGCACAGGTGCCTGGATCATACTACAGGGCATCCCCTGATGTGTCTAGACAGTGGAACCGTGACTTCAGCATGCCAAATACACGCTCTCTGATGTTTCTAGCTTGTCCGTGGGCATGGGTGTGTGTGCATTTCTAATGGGTGTCATGAGCCATGGTTCCAGTGCATAACCTGCATCACCCAGTAGATGACCTTATGGACTATCACCCCTCTCAAACCTTGTGTAAAGCTGCAAAGTGTGTCATATGTGTGGAGTGAGTCATGATAACTGCCTGGGTTGCCTGCACAGACATTGAGGATGATTATTTGGGCATTACAGACAATCTGGCAGTTGATTGAGTGGAACCCCTTGCTGTTGATGTATGCCCTTTCCTGTTCACTAGGCGGGGCTTTTATTTCTATGTGAGTGCAGTCTATGACCCCCGAGACTACAGGTAACTGTGCTACAGCTTAGAATTCCTACATTGCTCTTGCTCTCTCCTCTTGTGTGTGTGGAAAATAGATGTACTCCCTTGCATATTGTAGCACAGCATGAAGATATTAGTGAAATAATTTGGAAGCTGAGGCCTGTGACATGTCTAGTATATCCCCTTTGGCTCTCTGGAATGTGCCAGTAGCTAATACCTTTAATGCTACACATATACGATAAATGCTGCAAACAAACCAGGCATCCACCAAGGCTGTAAAGTATAAAACGTTAATACACAGAGTAGACAGGATAAGTGCTTTCACGTGAGTTGTGCTTCATCAGATCCACAGAATAAAACAACAGAAGCCACTGAATACTAAAACATGTGCTTCAATTAACCAATAAAATACAGCAATCAATTATTGATGTATACTTCTTTTCTTAAGAATTGGTTTTAAAGGAACAGAGGCATTAAGGTCAGGCAGTTTATCTGCCTGCAACTTTACAATCCACTTGGTCTCTGCAGTTTCAAGTCTGTTATTAAAATCACCATGCCTTTTGTTAAATTATAACAATTGCCACACTATAAAATCAAAACTATGATCAGTAAAATAATAAGTCAATGAAAGTCTAACTTTACGGCCAGTTGAATTATCATGGGGTAACTTGGACTCATATGAGCATTTAAAGAAAGGTTTGCCCTTGCTTGATCTCAAAGAAGCAGCCTCACCATATATAGCATTCAAATCATGCTGTTTATAGCCCCTGATCTTTGACTTACTTGGACACATTTTCTTCTTCTTGATATTGATATTTTGTGTGTCTGAGCAGCACATGGCTGAACAAGCTGATATTGAATTGGGCTATCAGTCCAATTTGGATGTGAGTAACCAACAGCGTTTTAAACAATTATTGAATTTTGATAACAGTCCACTCTTGGACTGTTCTCTTACTGATGGAATTGCAATAGATGAGCCTACTGATTGGGCTACCTTTAAACAAGTACTGAGAGACTTTGAGAATTACTTATATAAGCTAAAGAGGCTGCAGTGGCAAAGACTACATATGGAAGCTTGCATTTACCATAAAGTGGTTCCTAGGGGCCCGCGGGTTCTCTGCATGCCAACATATGGTAATGTTTATCCAGAATTATTAAAATGCTGGCAGATACTTAATATAGAATTAAGTATCAATTATATGCATCTTCTTAATGATTTTATTTGCTCCACATGAGAAAGAATTATGTAATAAACTTGAAAAGGCACAAGCAGATTTGTACTGTAGGTTCTCTGGACCTACTTAATTGGCAGAGATTGAAAATGTCCTTTTAAAAGTTCTAGCCTATGATGATAAGCAGCAAACTGCCAAGAAATGGAAGTTGGCCAGGGATATGGCTGATTTTCAACAATGCCACATTTTTGTCTGGCCACGAGGGTCCGAACAGACAAATGACACTGTAAGAGATACTACACAACAAGCTGCTACTGAACAGTTACAGCATAATTTGACATTGCCATCATCTGATGTAAATCCTAACACTTCCAGTGCTATGAATGTTGCTGCTAGACATGAGATCAATCAAACTGGTTTATTATCTAATTAGTTGTCAGCAAATACAAGTAATGCCACTAATTTTGCTACTCCTGCAGTTGGTGCTTGGTTGTTTCTCTGAATTTTCCTGCCCCTTTCAGGCTTCCAATAACATTGGGCAGGGGACAGAACCTCAGCTACATGCACAAGAAACGGGAGTCCTCACTGGAGCTCGACCATGCTATGGAGGAGAGTGTATGCAAGAGAACTATTCATTGATTTACAATTTTTCTTCACATAAGCTCACAGATTCACAAGTAAGTCGATTTAATAGAGGTCTGAGCTTTGTGCCATCGCATTCAGTACCCTATGAAGATATTATTTTGGATGTTAAACTGTTTGCTCATAATGTAGCACTAAAATTGGCGTTTGGTGAAGAATGTACAATGCCTGCTCCTCTAAAGCATTCCAGCTTGTTTATGCCACAAATACCTCCAGTGTTTGAAACTTTTATTAAGACAGTCGAAAGTGAATTATTTAAAATGGACAATTTCAAGCATAACTTTTAGAATTTATCTTATGATGAATGTATGGCTCTAAATGAACATGAAAATAGCAAAGTGCTAACATTTTGTCCTGTTGATAAAGGGGGATCTATTGTAATCCTTGATATCGCACAATATAAATACAGCTATGATTTGTATGCTCAATGATGGTGATACCTATGAACATGTGATTAATAATGATTTAAATAGGATTACAAGCCATATTCATGAGCACCTTTATGTCTTATTAATGGAACGTGTTATAGAAAAAGACATGTATGACTTTATATTGGTTGCTGATCCCTTGATACCAATGATTAATAGCTTACCTAAGGTCCATAAATGTTTACATAACCCACCCCTTCCCCCCATTGTTTCAAGCAGGGGTTGTGCTACAGAATTTATTTCCATTTTCATTGAGCATCATTTAGAAAAGCTTTGGAAAAAGGTAGTGTGGTTCTTAGGGATACGGAGCATTTGTTGGGTATATTGGGTGATTATTCTAGAGAACATGTTATTTATTTTGAACATACTTTGTTAGTTACCATGAATATACAGACCTTATTTATGATCATACCCCATGAAATGGGCATTACCTATTTGAAGAGTTTTTTAACTGTAAATACTGACTATTCATCTGAATTGATTGGCTGTATAGGTGTCTTAATGGTCATGGTTCTACAAAAGAATGTGTTTTTGTTTAATGACATTCTTTATAGACAAAAGGTAGGGGTTGCAATGAAGACTCCTTGTGCTAACAGTTATGGCAACCTAGTGTTGGCAGAGTGGGAGTGTGAGGTAGTCCTCAGTGGGCACCCCTTTTCCACACAGTTGCTGTATTACAAGCACTTTGTTGATGACATTTTTGTATTGTGGGAAGATTCAGAAGCTGATTTACTTGAATTTGTCCATTATTTAGAAACATCAAGTAATTGTTTCAAATGTACTGTGAATTATTCAGCCATTACTATAGACTTTTTAGATGTGAAAATTGATCTTGTTGATGGTGTTACTAAGACTTCCCTATATAGGAAACCATGTAGGAAGAATACTTTTTTACATCATAATAGCATGCATCCCAGGCATGTTTTTAGTAATATCACCAAATGTCAGTACCTTAGAATTTCTCACTTACACACTGAGGATATAGAATGTTTTGAAGCTATGCATCTATTAAGAAATGATTTTTTTTGGCTAGGGGCTATAAACAACATGATTTGAATGCTATATATGGTGAGGTTGCTTCTTTGAGATCAAGCAAGGGCAGACCTTTCTTTAAATGCTCATATGAGTCCAATTTACCCCATGATAATTCAACTGGCCATAAAGTTAGACCTTCATTGACTTATGGCAATAATCTGCAGCAGGTCTGCAGCGCAATTAATATTTTTTGGCCCATATTACTCTCAGACGACAAGATGACTTCTATAGTAGGTGATAAACCTAGCTATGTTTTTAAGAACAATTTGTATCTGAAGAGACAATTATGCTATAGACCTATGGCTAGACCAGTTTTGACTTCTGAGCAGAAGGGCACCTATCCTTGCAGGGGCTGCAAAGCCTGCTGTCCCATTTCTACTATGGTAGTTTTTCAGCATCCAGTATATGATGTTGCATTTAAACCCGACTTTTATTCTGATTGTAAGTCCCATGGACTTGTATACTTGGCCATATGTAAATGTTGCACTTCATTCTATGTGGAGAAAACTGTTAGGATGCTTAAAGAGAGCATTCTTCAGCATATGGGTGACATTAGATGTAAAAACATACTTAATGCTCTAGCCAAACATGTTTCTATTTTTACTGATCATAGTTTTGATTTTATAATGTTGCAATTGCTATATTTTAACAAAAGACATGGTGATTTTAATAACAGACTTGAAACTGCAGAGACCAAGCGGATTGTAAAGTTGTAGGCAGATAAACTGCCTGGCCTTAATGCCTCTGTTCCTTTAAAACCAATTCTTAAGAAAAGAAGTATACATCAGTAATTGATTGCTGTATTTTATTGATTAATTGAAGCACATGTTTTAGTATTCAGTGGCTTCTGTTGTTTTATTCTGTGGATCTGATGAAGCACAACTCATGTGAAAGCGCTTATCCTGTGTTTTCTGTGTATTAAAGTTTTATACTTTAAAGCCTTGGTGGATGCCTGGTTTGTTTGCAGCATTCATCATATTTACTTCCTACTGGGTAACCTTTGGCTTCCTTGGACACATTTTCTTCTTCTTAATCCTACACATATCTTAGTTTCCACTGGTATATGTTCTCCTCGATTTTCCCTGGGTATGAGGTGGTTGGAGGCAGAGAGTGCAGAGTTTCTGTAGTGCTTCTCTATCAACCCTGAAACTCTATACTATTTCAATATCATGGAGTGCATGATATGTTAAATGGGGTCTGAACAACATCTTCTCCTTGGACAAGGTCTATCAGCAGCACAGATTTAAGCATGTTGCATATACACATGGAAGACCGCAGCAGCAGACCCTAAAATTGCTTTTTTTACTAAATGTGATGGTGGCTGTATTCCAATACATTACACCATCTCTACATGATTATTTTGTAGCTTACTGAATGGCCCTGCCATATTGGATTGGTTCATTAACATGCAAGTCAGCTGATTATGCTTTCATTAGTATATTATGTGGTTTACCTTTGTTTGGCTGCTCAACACAGTCTGTAGAGCTGTTTAATGAACACAAAATTGTGTGCTATCATGTGAGCGTTGGGATAGCAGGTCAGAAATTAGATGTTTAAGAATCTGGTCCCATAGCTCTTTTTCTTTTATTTGTACCCTATTTTTTAAACTCCACCTTTATTTTGGCCCACTCACTAGCTAGAACTTTTGAAGAAATTTCTATCTTCCCTAATAAATTTTGAGTAATTTCCAGCACCCATTTGTTAAATTCCTCTCTTTTTAACAAAGCAATAGGGAAGTACATGTGTCTCTTTTTTACTTCATTACCCTACATTTACTTGTTATTGGCACATGATCTGATATATTTATTGGATGCATGTGCATGCTGAAGCTTTCAATTAAATGCCCATGCTCCTGTGATATATATTTTATGTTAAGTCTAGCCCAATTATTGTACCCCAGTGAATAATATGAAAATTCTCTCTGAATTCCTTCTACTGAATCCTCATCTTCCATACCATATATTTTCATAATTGTTTTCAGAAATCTACCCTCTTTTGCTATATTTTCCTTTCTAGGTCCCCCAGATGCAGCTTCACTGTTGCAAATCAAGTTGCAGTCCCCACCTATAGGTATTATTACCTTCTCAAAGCAGATTATTTCTCCCAAATTTTCATAAGATCCATAATAGCAGTTTTAAGTGGAATATTTACATGCCAGCATAATCCTCCTCTCTTGCCAGTAGCCCCTTACTACCACAAATGTACCATTACTATTTTTTCTTTTTCTATCACTATCAGAGCTCCTCTAGCAATTAATATAAGTGCTTCCTTTTTTCCTTTATTACTGATGTTCTGCAATATCCACCCTGAAATCTTTTCTTTATAAAACTCACATGTTCACTTCTTTCCAAATGTGGATCCTGTAGCATTGCTGTTTGCACTCTGCATTTCTTAACATAGTTCAATACTCCTTCCTTTTTGTCTATACCCCAAAGGAAAATCATGTTCCAAAATAATATGTTTAGTGTAGCCATTATAAGAAGTTGTTATTCCCACTTATTATAAATTACTTTTGTGTTACATTTAGCAGGTCTATGCTTTATACAGTTATGTCTTGTCATCTCTGTTTGAATCTAAGTCACATTTTATGAGACTTGTGATTTTAATGTAAACCCTCCAAAAAATCCCAGGACATCCCCATAACCTATTAACTTAAAAAACCCCACAAAACTATTAACATCTTCAAATAATGAAGTTTAACCCTCCTGATAGGATCAACTGTCCCAAATTGACAGCTGCAACTACAGGCATCAGTTATCCTAAAATTAAGGTTATCCATGTTAACAAACTTTACAGCTTGTGCTCCTACTTACACTAATTGCTATGCATTTTTATCATTATTTCCTTCCCAGATTTGAAATAAAAAACAAGTTGTATGCTTTCAGAAAACATTAACTTTTAGCCTTATGAAAAAAAGTGAATTGGCTATCTTTAAATAAAACTAAATTATATAGTTCTAGTAAATACATTAAAGTATCCCATTACCAGAAAAGCTGCTCTTATTCACATTCAATGATTTCAATCTTTATTTTTTGCTGAGCTGCTTACCCTTGTACCTTTTAGTTGTACATTTCTCTCAATAAACAATGTCCTTACCTTTTGATTTATTGCCTTCACCTTTAGTTAGCTTATTTCCATGGAAACATAAGAACAAACTGTGGAGCTAACCTCAGCAACTGACTTTTCAACTGGCAATAAATATGTATTTGCTTAAAGAAAAATATTTATTACATTGTGGTCTCTCATTTTTTAAAATCACTTGCCTTCACAAAAAGTCATTAGATTAAACCAAAGGCATTAATCCAGACATTTACCTATGTCAGGGGTCTGCAACCTTCACTATCAAAAGAGCCATTTTGGCCCCTCTCCCACCAAATAAAATTCATCGGGAGCCACAAAATCTATTTGACCTCTAAAATGAAGATAACACAGCATATAAAGTTGTATATATAGTTATTATCCGAAATATAAAAGAACTAAGCTTATAAGAGCAATATTTAAAATCTGTCCCTATCTTTGTTGCTTTTTTGGGATTGCTCGATCACTCTCAGTATGTGTGTGTGTGTGTGTGTGTGTGTGTGTGTGTGTGTGTGTGTGTGTGTGTGTGTGTGTGTGTGTGTATGTGTGTGTGTGTGCGTGCAATATCTCTCAACCTCTTAGAACAAGAAATCTGGACAAAGCCATAAATAGTGGGGCACAAAGGCCCAAAAATAGGGACACTTTTTAAATATTGCTATTTCAAACTTAGAAAGTTGATAGAATAACATATTTTGCATTAGCATAAATTTTCTAAAGGGTATGAAGTCTGAAACTCAAATGTCTGTTTATTTTTTCTGACTTCAGCCCTCAATGATTTGCTAGAAAACCACAATTTTATGAGAAACAGACCAAAAATATGAGGCAAAAGTCAGGACATTCTGTGAAAATCTGCACAGTTGAGAGGTAACTGTGTGTGTGTGTGTGTGTGTGTGTGTGTGTGTGTGTGTGTGTGTGTGTGTGTGTGTGTGTGTGTGTGTGTGTGTGTGTGTGTGTGTGTGTGTGGAAAATGCATAACAGAAACCATGTTATTCTAGCAGGTTTATATGTTTATAAGAGCAATATTTAAAGTCTATCCCTATTTTTGTTCCTTTGTTCCCCTTTATTTGTGGCTCTGTCCAGATTTCTTGTTGTAAGACTTTGAGAGGTATGGAAACCTTTCAGGAGATGCTGCTGCTGCCAGAGGATCACTTGATTGCTCTGTGCATGTGGAATGCATGGCAACAGAAATCATGTTATTCTAGCAAGTTTCTAAGTTTATCTTCTTCCAGCTTTTCCCAGTTAGGGGTCGCCACAGCAGATCACTTGTCTGCTCATGATTGGCAATGGAGTTTTACAGTGTCGAGTTGCCAGCCTGGCACCCAACCTTCCATAGAAGGCACATACACACACTAACGCCTAGGGCCAATTTAGAGTGTCTAATCCACCTGCAGCATGTCTTTGAGATGTGGGAGGAAACTGGAGCACCCGGCACCCAAAGGAAACCAACATGACTGCAGGGAGGACATGCAGACTCTGCACAGAAGGCACTCCAGCCGAGGATCAAACCAGAGAACCTCTTGCTGTGAGATGGCAATGCTAACTGCTGCACCACCGGGGCCATCTCAAGTTTCTAAGTTTATAAGAGCAATATTTAATGTCCATCACTCGGTCTCTCTCAGTGTGTGTGTGTGTGTGTGTGTGTGTGTGTGTGTGTGTGTGTGTGTGTGTGTGTGTGTGTGTGTGTGTGTGTGTGTGTGTGTGTGTTGTGCAGTAGAGTGGCCATTATTTTTCAAAGCTACAGGGAGCCACTGCCAAGGGGTGGAAGAGCCATATTTGGCTCCAGAGCCACAGGCTGCAAACCTATGACCTATGTAAAGGTAAAATAAAACATTTCAATTCTATATATATCACAATCGGTGGACTTTTACACCCCATCTCCACCCCCACCCCAATAGGCATAGATTACAGCCTATTGACTTAAACATGCTTTTGTTCAGCATTTCTTCTCTTTTTACATTGTAATGCCTACATTGTTTAAAATTAAAAAGAAAAAGTATGTTTGCTTTAGTGTCTTTATCACTTGCAACTGTCACTGAAAATTCTTTTCTATACAACATGCAATTTATATCATAAAATGTTTTAAACAAATATTGGCAAGAACAACAATGTTTTACTTATAGTTACTTTTTCCTTTTCTCTCATTTTTCCCTTTTGTTGTCCTTAAAAATATTAATGACATGATTTGGGGCATATGCCTGTCAGGCCCGAACAAAGTCAACAACAATCCAATCTTTCTCAGAACCATTTCTTGTAAAGCCGTATTTCACAAATGTGATTAATACTTTACAGTCTCACATTTATTCACTAATTTCAGAGTTGTTGGTCTTCTTCCTGTTCATCTCCATCTTGCAACCTCAGACCAGGTCCAAGGTACTCCTGATTCTTCTAGTCAACTCCTGTTTTTTTTCTGCTTCACAAGCATTTTCCTTTGGAACACTGGAAAATGTTTCATTGGTAAAGTCACTGTATGAGCCTTACCATCAGAAGAATCAGCAGCAGAGTCCCCTTCTGTTGGTTAAACTTTTATATTTCCCCTTAACCTGATCTGCATCAAAAATGACTTTGATCCTTCTGGGAAAAAACATTCTGAAGACAGCTGGATACAGCAGAATGACTCTTATACCTGCCTTTTGACATTCCCTGATTGCTGGGATACATTTGCTCCTCTTCTGCATGGTGTACAGTGATTAATCATTTTACACAAACATTCTCCTGTCTACAGTTTTTAATACCTTGCCCTTCTACCACAGTTTTATCAGGATCAGCCCTTTCTACTGGTATGATTACACATTTACTAATACAGGTCTTGGCTGCTTTCTTGCCAGGTTTGAACAATGCATGCAATATGCCCTTTCAATTAGCAAATCATGCTGTGGAATACCTGTCCAGTTACTTAGCTGTACTTTCATAAATACAGTCTGTTCCTTCCTGATACAGTAGAAAATCTCAAGTTTTCTCTGAGTGCTCTGTCCTCTAACTCTTACATTTTTGAAACATCTCTTCTTGATCAGTCTCATACTCACCCATCCTTTTCTTCATTTTGACCTCTGGTTTTTTAAATTTTATCAGCTCATCTAAATAATGGTTTAAAGCTTCTTCCAGTTTCCAGCTTTTATTATTTGACTTGATATACTCCTTCAATGTTTCATTTATTTTAATCAGCTCCGAGCATATTTGACTTTATCCCCTCTAAATGACTAGAAATCATCTCTTGTCCCAAACCTGAAACTTGAACTGTGTTTTGATGAACAGCTGCAGGATTCTTCCCATTTAGGTTTTCTCTCCACCTTTTAAAGGTGATTTGCTTTCTGGATTTCTAAGTTCTCTAAGTTTCTTCTTTGCTGACATCCAGGCAGTGTACTTACTAGTCAGTAACTGAATTTTACTAAAAAAAGCAGAATTACTGGCCCTTATCACATACTTTTTTCCACACTGGGAGAGCTGGAATTAACGTGGATCAGTGTGCAGCCATCTTGGAAAGTCTTAACCTCTGAGAACCTTTGATTTATTTTTCCTCCAAATTACTGGAAACCATCTCTTGTACCAAAGCTGAAGCTTGAGCTGCTTTTTACTGAACAGCTTCAGGATTTGTCCCAGCCAGTGTGTTTTCTCTTCAGCTTTTCTGGTTGATTTTTTTCAGTTTCTCTGATTTTTTTTCTTTGCTGGCATCCAGGCAGCATACTTACTAGTCAGCAACTGATTTTTACTGAAGTTGACAATATCACTGTCTCTTAGATTCATAGGTAAGTACTAGGCAAGCTGTCCTTGTGGAAGATGTTAAGATTAGCTAGTTTGCCCAAAATATGCACTAATCATATGTTATTTGTAATGACTATGGCAATGTGAAAGATTCTGCCAGGAAATGCCCAGTTTTGTGAAATGCTTAAATTTGGTGACATTATTCTTTAAGTATGTGTGAAATACTTCATGAAAATTTAAATACTCATATGATTCAGGAATTATGGACAAATGCAGTTATGCACAAGCATGTTAGAAGTATTGAGAGATATGTAAAGGAAGCAGCATGCAGGGCAACTATTTATACTGATTTTTAAAAATATAAAGGGGGGTTATATATTTTTGATAGGGATATCCTTATGTGGACACCCTGGTTGTTTATTTGACAGATTGGAAAAGGGAGAGAAGAAAGACTGGAAAATGGTAGACATAAAGACAGACCCATAAAATGAACATATCAAGAGGGCTTTTCTGGAGGAGGTGTGAGAGGAGGGGTTTGATAGTTTTGGCAGGGGATAGACCATCCTATTTTTCAATTTTAGTTGATATAAAGTAGGTAATTTGGGAAATAAGTAGGTTAGAGGGTGTGGGAGAGAAGATTATGGATGGAAGGAGGTAAAGAGGAGTTGTCCCAGTAACACCCCAGTCCACAGGACATCAAACATTTCCACTGCCTGATGGTGGTGGAGTGGAAGACCTCAATGTTGAGGAGGCGAAGTCCTTTGGTGGCTTGGTGGTTAGCACAAACTGGGCAGCAAGTCATTCACCCACTGTACAGCATCCTGGACTGGCTGAAGATGTCTCTCCACTACCTGCTCCACCACATCCTCAACCAAGTCCCAAAGTCCACAGTCTGCATACCAGGGTGCCTACAGTATTGGTACCACTGCTCCAAAACTGTGAGATCATCCCTGTACAGGCCGAGGGTGAATGTTCTCAGACCTGTGAGGAACCTGACTGAGCTGCTCCTGGGACTTCTGGACTTGTGGAAAAAGGCACATAAACTGGAGGGAAAAGGAAAAAAAGCAAAGTGATGCATAATTAAAATAAGAAAAAGAAAGAGGTAGGATAGAGAACAAACAAGAAAAGGAGACAATACATTGACTCAGTATTTGTTTATACATCATTACATTCCTTATTAGTAGTGTTTTCTTATTTTTATTAAATATTTATCCAGAAACAAATTTCTGGGAAATGGTACTGGAAAGCTTTTAATAAACAGTAGAAGGATATATAATGGTGATGATTTTTACATTTGCAGTCTACTGATAATAAAGAAATAAGCTGGTGTAACATATGAAATGGTACCACATTTTACAAGGATCACCTATTCTGAAATATCTTGCTTAAATTGATTGTGCTACAATTGTGTGTACTGGAAACACATTACACCTTCCCTTATATAGCAATAACCCACCTGGGTGTGGGTAATGCTGGATTTACCCACGGTTGGTGTGGTTTGGTCACGAGGGCGAAGCCCGAGTGGCCAAACAAAGCCATCCGTGGGTAAATCCAGCATTACCCACACCCAGAAGTGGATTATTGCTATTATACAATGACATTATTTAAAAAAAAAAAAATACTTTTCTTAAATAATGGCATTGTATAATGCCTCCTTGCTGCCCTTCCGCAGCTGTCTGGTATTCTGCGGCAGTTCTGATGTACTGAACATGCGTATGCCTACGTAGTACATCGGAGCTGTGGGCAAAAGCAACGGAGAAAGCAAGATCTCTGTTACTTTTTACAAACTGTTTTGCTATGTTAAATGGGTTTAACATAGCGAGACAGCTTTAAAAAAAGCAAAGGAGAATCTCCGTTGCCTTTTTTAAAGCTGTCTCGCTATGTTAAACTCATTTAACATAGCAAGACAGTTTTGTAAACAGCAACGGAGAAAGCAAGATCTCCGCTGCTTTTTACAAACTGTCTCGCTATGTTAAACTTGTTTAACATAGCGAGACAGTGTGAAGCAACGGAGATCTTACGTTCTCCGTTGCTGTAAAAAAAGAGTTATAGTAATGGAAAAAGTCAGGGCAACCAGACCTTTTCCCATTACTATAACTCTGATTTACAACATGCATGCTGACCAATCAGCATGCACGTTTTTGAATATTAATGGGGGGGTCATTGTATAATATGTATGTTTGAATGGGTCTATATCAGAAGAGCGAAAGTTCACAAGAACGAACGCTTTTCTGATCGAAAATGCCAGACATCGAAACGCTATTTCTGGGTTCGCAGTACAGTGAGGATAGGAATATTTGCCCTTTCCTCACTGTAGTGCGACCTTAGAGTTGGAACATATATTTAGCGTGGGGTGTGGGGGGCACAGCCCCCAACAATATCACATTCGATGTTTGTGCTTTTTCAATGTTTGAGCGTTCATTCTTGTGAACTTTCACTCTTCTGATATAGACCCTGTTTGAACTACTTCTGAATTTCTAATTGCAAAATAAATTAAAATTAATTTCTTATTCAATAGATTGCTTTAGTGAATGATATGTTTGCATACTCACAAGCAACTTCAGTCAGTCTGGTCAGGCATCTATGCTGCTGGGAGGTATTGTACTATATTACTTTGTAAACTGCATACAGAAGACAAACGTGAAATGGTTGTTTACTTATCATATAAGCCCATTCATATTTCCCTTAAACACTTACATTTATTAATCAGCAAAGCACAGGATTTCTTTACATAGTTATGTACTGAATCTGAGTGCATATCTTCCTTACATACGCACATTTATTAATTAGCAAAGCATAGAATTTATTTTTGTAGTTGTGCTGAATCAATCTATTTTAGGAAATTATTTTAGGAAATGTTTCTTGTTCACTGCAAGTCTAAGCTGAAGGTTATTAGGACTTTTTGTCTGGCTATAGCTTGTCTGTTTGAGGAATAGGTACTTTCCTCAACCTTTGCATATATTTACACTTATGTGTTTGCTTTGCATTATGCCTTCCATAGCCTTGCATACTTTACTTGCATGTTTAAGTAACACCATGTAATGTTGCTAAATGTAGCACACTTTTTTTTTAAATTCTAAAAGTAAGAAATTGAACAGAGCAATCTGCACTAACCTCTGGGCTAGTCATTCAGTTGCTACTTCCTTTGTTTTACTCTGCCTAGGGAGTGGTGATTAACTGTTTCATTTTGTAAGCACAATTAGTAGTTTGGAAAGAATGACTGTCTTATACATTTATCATATTAATAAATATGTTGGGGCCTACAAAATGCAAATGATTTTTTAAAGTTGTCTGCCTGCCTGTGATTGAAATCATTACTAATAACTAATAATTACAGTATATTTGAGGTATCATATCTGTTTGTGTATAATAGATGCACACCTACACACACACACACACACACACACACACACACACATATATATATATATATATATATATATATATATACAAACAAACACATACTACTGCAGATTTACACTTTTATATAGTATGTATATGTGCATATAACTGTCTATTCATACATATATATATGTATTTATACACACGTCTCTGTACATACAAACACCATATCTGTATATAGATGCATTTCTGTTCACACATATGCTTATGTTTATGTCTACTAATAACTTTTTGATTACAAATACATGTGTATTTGCATTTTCTCATAGATTTCATCTTGCATCTAGTCGCATTTATGCAATCTTTCTGTAGCATTTTTATATTCTATTTGACTTAAGGTGAAAAAATAAAATGTTAAAATACTTATAGGCTCATAGGTTCGTAGGTGTTTACTAGAGTAATGATCACAATGGCCTTTTTAAGCTTAGGCCTGCATCCCAAATCTCAGACAAACTCTGATACCCATGATAAGTGTAAGCAGGGGCTTGGGAGGTAAAACATTTACAAGCAGGGTTCTAGGAGATGAACCATTTACAGACTGCTTGTTTCCATTAGAGATATAGGTGCCAAACTGGGGATGAATTTCCTGTTTTCCATCAAATTGTCCAAGTTATACTTGAATTGAGTTAAGGAGAAAATGAACAGCAGCAACTACCAAACACCAAGGAACAGCAAAATGCAACCAGACAGTGATCCAAAAGTTTTATTGTATCAAATTCTTTCCCTCTGATGTCTCGGCCGTAGCCTTCAAGGAGTAAATGAGTTAAGGAGGAACTCTGTTGCACATGGATGCGGGCTTGTTTGTGAGAAGGGGTAGTCTCTGGGATACATATCTGTCTCTCCAGCATGTCCTATTTATATTACAGGCAAGGTTTAAGTCTTTAGAATGTGTAATCTGATAATGTTTGTTTTGCAGATATGCAGGAGGTCAGTCAGATGGGGTTTGACAATGCCTTGCATGTCAGGCATAGCTCTCCCCTCAACAGCCTTTAGGAAACAGAATACAGGGATGGGGTCTTGAGGCGATCTGCAGAAGACATGTTACTTACATCATGTATTCTTTTAGTGAGGAACCTCTGTGGGCATTCTTTGGGTATTCCAAATGTTGGATATGCCTGGTTAGGTACATACCAAAGGAGGCATTGTACTCAATGATAGGTCTGATGAATGCTGAATAGAGTGGAATAATGACTTCCTTGGAACTAGATGCCATACCTTTGTTTATAAGTTCTACAACATAAAATGATTTCCTCACTGCCGTAGACATGTGATGGTCAAATGCTTGATTACTGTCTATGTGAGTCTCCAAGTCTCTGACTACTGGGTCAACTCTTAGTGGTGTGTTATTATGCATTTCTTGACATTAAGTTTTAGTCCATGGCTCTGACACAACTTGTTTGTCTGTGTCAACCTTTCATGGAGAACATTTGTGTTAGTGGATGATTCAATGACTAGTCCTAATTTGCAATCGTCTGCAAATTTAGTCTGCCAGAGGCTAATGACATTGGCCTTGACTTCAGAGAAGCAAATGCCAAAAAGGAGCAGTCCCAAGACTGATCCCTGAGGAACTCTGCTTGTACCTGGCCTCTTTATAGAGGTGGACTCTCCAGTTCTAACTTCCTGGGTCCTGTCTTTGAGCCAGCTGGCTATCCACTGCGTGACATAAAGGTTTGTACCTAACCTCTTAAGTTTGCAACAATATCTGAGTAGGGTATTGTGTCAAATGCCTTGACCAGGTTAAGGTAGGCAGTGTGAACCATTTTTCCCCTCATCCATTGCTTTAGTGACTTCTCAAAAATGTCCACCAGATTGAGTAGCCAAGACCTTTCCTTAATAAAACCAAATTGGGTTGGGTCAAGTGTCATTATTGATCATTTCCATGATAATTCTTTCCATGGCTTTACATATGAAACTAGGCAGACTTATGGGTCTGTAGTTTCCAGGGTCTGTAGATAGCCCACCTTTGTGCAAAGGGATGACTGTTGCTGTTATCCATTTATGAGGCACAAAGCCTGTTTGGGGGGTACATTTACACAGCAGTTCCAGAGGGCCTGATAGGTTATGTTTCATGTTATTTTAGAAGGCATCCTGGTATATTGTCTGGGTCCATTGATGCAGTGTTCTTCACCTTAAAGAGAGCATTAAGGACCTGTTTCCTAGTGATAGCAGGCATACCTCTCAATTGTCCAGATTTTTGCAGAATATCCAAACTTCTGCTTCATATTTCCAGTTTGTTCATCATAAAATGTGTGTTTTGTGGCAAATTATTGAGGATTAAAGTATGGTTTCATGCCAGGAAAGAGCACTACAGATGCGATGTTTGCTCTGAGAGTACTGATGGAGAAGTACAGAGAAGGTCAGAAGGAGTTGAATTGTGTCTTTGTGGATTTAGAGAAAGCATATGACAGGGTGCCTAGAGAGGAGTTGTGGTATTGTATGAGGAAGTCGGGAGTGCCAGAGAAATATGTAAGAGTGGTACAGGATATGTACGAGGGTAGTGTGACAGCGGTGAGGTCTGCAGTGGGAGTGACAGATGTGTTTAAGGTGGAGGTGGGATTACATCAAGGATCAGCTCTGAGCTCTTTCTTATTTGCAATGGTGATGGACAGGTTGACAGACGAGATCAGACAGGAGTCACCGTGGACTATGATGTTTGCAGATGACATTGTGATCTGTAGTGAGAGTAGGGAACAGGTGGAGGAGACCCTGGAGAGGTGGAGATATGCTCTAGAGAGAAGAGGAATGAAGGGCAGCAGGACTAAGACAGAATATATGTGTGTGAATGAGAGGGAGGATAGAGGAATAGTGAGGATGCAGGGAGTAGAGGTGGCGAAGGTGAATGAGTTTAAGTACTTGGGATCAACAGTTCAGAGTAATGGTGAGTGTGGAAGAGAGGTGAAGAAAAGAGTACAGGCAGGATTGAGTGGGTGGAGAAGAGTGTCAGATATGATTTGTGACATGAGTACCAGTAAGAGTGAAAGGGAATGTCTATAAGAGGGTAGTGAGACCAGCTATGTTATACGGGTTGGAGACAGTGGCATTGACAAAAAGGCAGGAGTCAGAGCTTGACGTGGCAGAGTTGAAGATGTTAAGATTTGCACTGGGTGCGACGAGGATGGACAGGATTAGGAATAAGTATATTACAGGGTCAGCCCAGGTTGAAAGGTTTGGAGACAAAGCCAGAGAGGCAAGATTACATTGGTTTGCACATGTGCTGAGGAGAGATGCAGAGTATATTGGGAAAAAGATGCTAAGGATGAAGCTGCCAGGTAACAGGAAAAGAGGAAGGCCTAAGATAAGGTTTATGGATGTGGTCAGAGAGGACACGCAGGTGGTTGGTATGACAGAGCAAGATGCAGAGGACAGGAAGAAATGGAAACAGTTGATCTGCTGTGGCGACCCCTAACGGGAGTAGCCAAAAGAAGAAGAAGAAGAAGAATGACAGACATTTCCATTTCAGAGTTCATATCCTTCATAAAATGCATAATAATGTAAAATCTGTTATTCTTGCAAAGTTTTAAGCTTATAGGAACAATATTTAAAATTTGGCCTTATTTTTGGGCCCTTTGTCCACCCATTGTTTTTGCCTTTGTCCAGATTTCTTGTGCTGAGAGGCTGAGAGGTGTGATAGCAGAGGGAGTTATATTTGATGGTATTTCCTGAGAGAAGGTTGAGGGGGAGGGAGAGAGGTAAAAAGTTTGAGCTGAATTTGTAAGCCAGTAGGTTTGCTTGCTATATCATCTGGCTCAGTGTAGGTGGTTCCATTAACAATGAGATCTGCACACAATTGTTTGTGTATTGCCTTTGAGGTTGAGGACATAGATAAAAAAATCCCTTGTGGTTGTCCTTGGACAGGAGGACAAATTTACTTCAAATATGGCTTTGTTACATTTTATTTGTCCTCTGAGTTATTTATTTAATTTGATGAGAGTGCTTATATCCTGCTGGGTGCTACATCTCTTAATTTTTGCCATGATTTTCTTCCTTTTGTTATACAGTCTATTGATGCTGTGATTCCATTATGATGGCTTGTTTTTGAGTTAATTCAGTACCTCTTCCTGGTGGGTACAGCTGCCTCTATGCAGCTATTAAAATGCTTGTATTGGGTTTCTGTGAACAGTTCTGTGTAGGCAGCAGTGTTCTCAGTGTTTATGGGGGATTGAAATGTTGCCAGGTTATCACTTAATAGTAGGAAGTTAGCCTATGAGTAGTTCCTGAATATTCCAAGTTTAGCTGGGGTTCCAGGTTTTATTTTTACTTCAAAGGAAACCATTTTGTGGTCTGACCTCGCCACAGAGTACATTACAGTAGGGGTTGTGCAGCACTCTCCCATATTAGTGAGGACCAGGTTGAGTATGGTTGCACTCCAGCTGGTGCATTGACAATCTGGTCTAGGGAGCCTTTGTTTACAAAATTGAGAAATCTCTGTGCCTGTATGTTTGGTGTCATATATGATTCCCAGTTACTAGTGGGGTAATTAAAGTCACCCATGAATATGGTATTGGGTTGGATGGTAAGTGTTTCCAATTAGGTTAAGTACATTGTATGGGTTTCCCAGGTCATAGAGGGAAACCTATAACTTGCAAGGAAGTGGTATTGGATTTTGCCTATGGTGATTTGAACATGGAGCAGCTCAAGTGCATTGTCCTGTTTGACCAGCCTTGAAGTATATTTATTTTGATGTAAATAGAGACACCTCCACATTTAGTCCCTGTCTGTGAAGTAGCTGGTCTAAATGTGTGGAAGGCATTATAACCTTGCACTGTTGGTGTACTCTCCACAGCTTTAAACCACGTCTCAGTGACCGCACAGATGTCAACATTGTCTAGGGTGAAGAGAGCTTCTAGGGATTGGAATTTTTTGTTTAGACTCCTAGCATTGAGGAGAAACACCTTTCCATGCTAACAAATATCATACCCCCTTAGAATGATGGCAGAACTAAACCAATTATTAAAGTCAGTCATCTTTTATTCATATTGTGGCATCCTCCTTGGAGAAGGTAAAATGCTGCTCAGTGCTAGGCTCATACCAGCCTAGGACACATATTCTGAGAGCTCCATGGTGTCTCTCTCTTCATATAGTCTAGGCTGGTACATCTCAGGTCATTTACACCCACATAGACTATGACTGACTCATACTTGTACTTGTGGTCCAATGACCCGAGTGCATTCCTAATGTGACAGATCCTGGCCCCTGATAAGCAACTGACTGTTTCTTTCTCCTTACTCAGCCTAGTGAGAGGGACATCAGTGTGTCTCACAATGGAGTCTCCAAAGACCATACCTTTGGATTGTATGGTGGCTTGCCTTATGGGCTTAAAAGTAGAGGCTCCATGAGATGTGGCTGTATGTGTTGATGTGGGTGTTGTTTTGAAAGAGTCCATTCAGGGTAGATAAGGGTGTTTGTTATGTGTATTTTGTCTAGGAGGTCTTTGGGGTTTAGGAAAGTTACAGTTAAGTGACTCACCATATGTAGGTCTATATGTCAGGTCTATATTGAAAACTCGAACGTTAACTTACCCGAACACCTAAACGCTGACACATATTCCGCGAACCACTAAACCCTACTTCTAACCCTATACTAAATCTTTCATATACCATCAAGTATGCACTTAACTTAACTCACACCCTAACCATAAGGTCCGTAACTATCGCACACTTACCTTAAAAGGCTATACCCAAACAAACTAAATAATCCACACATATACACTTAATAAAACCCTACTTCTAACCCTACACTAAATCTAACATACATTACCATCTATGCACTTACCTTAACCCGCACCCTAACCCTAAGATCCGTAACTATCACACACTTACCTTACGGAGCTATACCGTAGAAGGGCCAACCATGACAAATCGACGTTTTGGATTTCGCGCTTCAGGACAATCAATGTTTTTGCGGTTCGATGAAGACGTGTTGGCGTTTAGGTGTTCGGGTAAGTCAACATTTGAGTTTTCAATATAGACCCCTATATGTCTGCTTTGAATTGTGGTGTCTGTGGCTATACAGGGCACTGCTAAACACTTGAGTAAAGTGAAGTATTTAGGCAAGATGTTCTGAAGTTAGAAACAAATCCCTCCCTCCTCCCATCCCAACGCCATTTTTAAATCACTGCTCTCTCCACCTGAATCTTCTCCTATCCACTGCATAGTGTGCTTGCCAGTACATTTTATGGTCAATATCTATTTTACACAATCACTTGATGTTATGGATATTTTTTGGTCTTACATGCTGTTTTTTGTTAGTCTAAAATGCTGTAACTGCAGACAGCTTGTGTAGATTGGTACGATATTGAAACAACAGGTCAATGTAGTTCCATGTGAATGTGTATGTTTGCTCTCACTAATTGCTTTACTTTTTCCACTAAATGCTGTTTATAAATAATTGATCTCTAAACAACTTAGCTGGATTAGACGGCTAGACTTAATCTAGCCCTAGCCCTCTCACTGTTATTAGTCTTAGATATGTACTGAATCACTAAGGTGCTATATATTTCACTGTGTACTACTGAGACACAAGGGCAGCAGGACATATGTATTTATTTATTTTTATTTATTTCATTTGTTTATCGGGTAATGTCCAACTGGGCACGAGGCCCATTTTCTGCAGAGACCTGGGGAGAAAAGCTACTGACATACAGTAGAGAAAAATTAACAATACTGAACAAAATTTACAAATTAACAAATATTAATAATGTATACACTGTACAATGTACATTTAGTATAGTAATCTAAACTAATAATAATATTAACAAAATAGTACAGTTTGAGATGACTTACCAGCATAAAATAATAGTAAGAACAATGTGATTCAGTTTGTCAAAATAAAGAGATACAGCTTTCAAAACAGTTGTAAGACCAACCCCAGTTGTAAGACCATGCAGTATTTGCAAGGAGTTATTTTTAGGTAAACAGAGTCAGTACTGGTTGTAGTGTGTGAACATAATTGCTTAGGATGTAAGTGGTTTCTTTGCTAATTGAAAGAGAGTGTAGGACCAAGTTGGCCTTGAGCACCTAATAACCGTAGCTGTGAGTATGAGCTAGTACAGAGTGGTGGGGATCGAGTAGTATTGGGAGGTTTTGTTTGGCAGTAGGAGGACTAGCCAGGAGTATGGCAGGAGCAGATCCAGTGTTTTGCTAGATGTTCCTTAAGGAGGTGTTTGAACTCATGAATGTTAGGAGTTTTAGGTATAGGTTGAGAAAGAGTGTTCCAGAGTTTGGCAATTTTATAAGAGTAGAGGGAGGTGCCTTGTGTGTTGTGGGGTTGGATAATTTTTAACATTAGTTTATTAGAGGATCTAAGTGATCTCAGATTTGTGTTGGGTTGGATTAGGCTAGTGAGTGCAGGGCAGTCGTTTGTTTGGTGAATTATTTTGTGGGCTATGGGCAGTTGGTTTAATGTTAGGTTTGGGAGCTCTAACCAATTGAATTGGGTGAGTACTGAGCAGTGGTGGGTTCTGTACGGGTGGCCTGTAGCGAATTTGGCAATTTTGTTGTAGCAGTATTTTAGATTACTTAGGTCTGATTTATGTATGTTGGTAAATACTTGGCATCCATATAGGAGAGTGGAAAGTAGTTGTGTACGGGCAGTGGCTAGTCTGTCACTTTCTGTGAGGTAAGGTTTAACTCTATATAGGGTGCCTAGTTTGGAGTGGACTTTTTTGATGGTGAGGAAGATGTGGCTATCAAAGCTTAGGTTTTCATCAATTGTGACACCTCGAAGTTTGGTATGGTTAGTGGGTTCTATTATGGTTCCGTTTGTGGAAAGGATTGTAAGTGGGGACTGGCAAGTTTTGGGTTTGTTATAAATGAAAACAATTAACTTGGTTTTGTTAGGGTTTAGTATGAGTTGATAGTGAGGTAAGTTTCTATATCCTGGAAAGATATTTACATTTTTGTTTATAGTTCCTGGGGGGTAGGGGCTGAGTAGATAAGTGTAGAGCCATCGGCGTACTGGACTATGGAGGCTAGTTGGGTTACAGAGCTGAGGTTGTTAGTAAAAAGATTAATAATAAGAGTAGGAGGCCAAGTATGGAACACTTGAGGTACTCCTACAAAGATGGGAAGAAGGGGGAAAGGGTGTTTTCCCATTTGGTGGCTTGCTGACTTTTAGGGAGACAACTGTGGAACTAGGACAGGGCAGACGTACTGAGGCCAAGGGATGACACTTTGTTGAGTAAGATTTGGTGGAAAATAGTGTCAAAGGCTTTTGACATATCAAGGAATATGGAGGAAACAATTTGGCCTTCATTTATGAGACCTTGGATGGTGTTTGTAAAAGACAGTAGGGCAGTGCTGGTACTATGTTTTGGCCTAAAGCCATGTTGAGTGGGGGAGAGGAGGTTGTGAGTGAGGAGGTGGGTGAGGAGTTGGGAGTGAATGCATTTTTCTAAGATTTTAGTTAGTTTAGTTAGAGTGTAGAGGATGGCTATGGGACGGTAGTCTGTCAGATCTTTAGAGGGACCGCCTTTGTGTAGTGGAATGATGTGAGATATTTTCCATAGTTAGGGGACATATTTTTCAGAAATTGAGCAGCTGATCAGGATTAATATGGGATAGGCAGTTGAGGGGGTGGCAATTTTAAGGTATTCCTTGGGTAGCTGGTCTACTGCTAGACAGCAGATTCTGAGTTTGGAAAGGAGTGATGCTATGTAGCTAGTTTGGATTGGGGTAAAAGAGAAGTGGTTGGGGGAATCTGAAAAGGGAGAAGGTATAGTGAGAGGTTGATTAGACTGATTACCAAGAAGTGATATGATTGAGTTAATAAAGTGGGTGTTAAATTGTGTAGCTATTGGGTCTACTGGCTTGGAGATGGCTGGTGGGGGGTTGGGGTATAGCCTGGGTTGAGAAGATTGTTAATGTTTTTCCAACATTTTTTGGGGTTGTTTTGGTGGGTTTGTTGACATGATATAAAGTAGTTTTGCTTGCCTAATTTTATATGTTTTTAGCCTGGTTTCGGAGCTGCTGGTATGTTGTGAGGTTTGTTTTATCTTTGGTGTTGTGATAGGCAGACCATGCCCTGTCTCTTTGTTTCAGAAGTGCTTTGGTATCTTTTGTTAGTTAGGGTATGTGCCTAGTTTTTGCTCTTTTTTTCTTGCGGGTGCTAGAGTATTTAGTATCTTAAGAAAGGTATTTTTTCAGTATTGAACAGCCTGATCAAGTGGGAGGTTTCTAAGAGGGGACCAGTTACTTTTGTTTGCAGCTTGCACACTTGCATGGACTACCCTAAGAATGTTCTTTTCCCCCCCATTTCAGTTTATTATATTTTTTTATTAATAGTTCCCTGTTTTGGCCTCTAGATGGCAGCATAGCATAAGAAATAATAGCTTACTGAGTCCTAGAAGTTCTCTCTAGTGGATTCCCTCTGTGCTGTCTACAACTTACCTAATTGCAGTGCTTACAAGGTAGAAAATCACAAAATAAAGGTGTATAAGATGGACAAAAGAGCTCCGAACATATGTGCCTGTAAACCTGAATTTACTTTCTCACTAATAAATCTATGAATCCACTATGGGAAGTGTATAACTTACCTGTATACACTCAGTCTGTTTGTTTTTTGTCATTCACTTGCCTCTTCCATCTGGGCCAAACCATTCTGTTCACCCTTGCTATGCTCGGGCTCAATCTGATCCCCTACCCTACCCCCATTCCCACCCAACCCACTTTCCTTACACTTATACTCTCTGCACAAATCATCTTCCTTCAATCAAACCAGATTTCTACACCAATTAATAATCCTCTTCTTTTTCACTCCCACCATATTCTCCTCCCTCCTAGTTTCACTAAAATAATATTTTCCCTTCCCTATATCCTTCTACCTTACCTCTATCTCCAACACACTAACTTCATATAAATAGCCCCCAATCCTCACTATCCTTATTTGGTACATACTCTTTGGAATCTTTTAAACTCTCACTCTTTATAACTCAAGCACTGCTCATCTTCCATCATGATGATTGCATATTTTTACTACCTTTCTCTTCCTTTCTCTATCAACCTCATATCATATTGTACTCGCTTATCAAACACCTCCACCTACTCTCCCCATCACTCACATCACCAGCACCATCCCTCACTCACAGCTAATCTCTCCATCTCTCTTTCATTTCTCACCTTCACTTCTCTTCAGGATTAACATATTTCCAAACACCTCTATCTTCTCTACTGTGAAGTCAAGAAGGTCTGCTAACATAGATCTCCTCACATATATTATTACTTTCATGGATACACTTCTCCTGGATGGGGACATCCATCCCAATCCAGGTTCACCTATCACAACCTCTCACAATCACACACCTCACACCTCACCCTTCCATGTCTCATCCCCCACCCCCTCTCCTTCTCTTAAAACATGAAATGTCTAAGCTCTAAATATTCAAAGCCTCATAAATAAAATCACAGAACTGCATTCCTGGATTGCTAATATTCCCCCCATATCTTAACCCTGTCAGAAACCTGGTTAAAACTGCATATCACAAACACTGAAATCTTACCTGCAGGTTATAACATATTTTGCTCTGATAGAATCACTAAGATGGGTGGAGGTTTTGCCATCCTCTACTCTGAATAACTTAATCTCTCCCCACTTTCCATTTCTATATCTAGCATTGAGCTTGCTGAAATTCTTATTGTAAACTGTCACCTAAACTCACACAAAACATTTGCTGTAACCTCTATCTATATACCTTCAGGGAACAATATCCCTATCCTTGAGAACATTCTCTCATGGATCGCTCAGCATGTACCATACAAAATCATTCTCCTTGACGTAAACATAATCTGGACTAAACTTACAATTACATCTCCTAATCTCAACCTCAATCTTCACAGCTTCCGTCAAATCATCTCCTCCCTACTTGCACTACATTACTGGACCCACCCTAGACTGGATCCTTGCCTCAGATCCTAACCTTTTTCATAACTCTGGGACACAGCCATACTCTTTAAGTGACTATTCGCCTACCTTTATTCACAGATTCTCTCAGCATCCTCCTAAAAACCACCTCTATAGCAAATGTTGCAAACTCACCTACTTCAATCCAGATACTTTTAACTTTAAATTGTCTAGCATAAACTGGTCCTTCTTTCATCACCTCCCTCTCAGTGAGGCTGTAAAATCTTTCAATAAGATCTTTCTAGAGATACTTAATTCACTAGCACCTACCAGAAAAATCAGAATAAAGTCTAACTTTGCCTTCTTGGCTCACAAAACATACATGCTCCATTATGCATAAAAGAGACAGTGTCTGGAAAGCCTGGATCAAAAACAAATCCCCTCCCCTACTTCAAAAATACAGAGAGCTTAGAAACCTGTCATAAACTAGTCAACAATGATAAAATAAATTCTTCTGCTCCACCCAATCTAAGTCACAAAAAAATCCCCAAAAATTCTGGAAAACCATTAATAATCTTCTATATCCTGGCAACCCTACCACTCCCAACCCCTTCTCACATAGTACAGCTACTGAAACAGCCACTCTCCTAAACAACTATTTCACAGAAACAATCCAAAAATTAACTCAAAATAGCAATACTTCCCCTACCCCTCCCTCATCTCCCAACAAAACATCTTCCAATACCTTCTCATTTAAACCAGTTCCCACCACCTTCATCAAATCTCTCTTGACCAAACTCAAACCTTGCTCCTCCTCCACTAATGAATTACCTTCCTACTTTCTTAAAATTGCTGCAGAATCCATTGCCTACCCTGTCTCTATACTCATAAATTAATCCATTACTGAAACCTGTGTCCCTGATATATGAAAATCTTTCTACACAATCCCACTACACAAGGGAAGAAACTCAATCAACCCTTCTAACTATAGGCCCATAGCTATCCTGTCTTCTATCTCCAAAATTTTACAGAAGTACATACATACCCAGTTACTCAAACACCTGCCTGACAATACCCTTCTAACTTCCACCCAATATGATTTTAGGCCACACCACAGTACATCCAGTGCACTACTCTCCTTCACCCAAACAGTAGCTGAGGCCTGTGACAACAACAAACTGATCTCCTGCTTATTCTTTGATTTCTCTAAGGCCTTTGATACTGTCTCTCACTCTAAGCTTCTAACTTAACTCTCTGACCTCTATCTTTCTAGCTCCTCTGTAAACTTGTTTTCCAGCTACCTATCCAATAGGCAACAGTCTGTTCACTGGCAAACTGTCTTCTCTTCCTTCCTTCTGGTCAACACAGGGGTTCCTCAAGGATCAATCCTGGACCCGCTCTTGTTCAATATTTTCACTAACAAACTACATTCTACTTGTAAGCTCAAAACACTATTACAATATGCTGATGATTCCACACTTAGGTTCATAGGTAGGTACTAGGCTATCGGCCCAAGGGCCTAAGTAAGCCTAGTCAACAAGGTTCCCTGGCTTGTGCCACCCAAGAAAGTTAATTTCCTATGCCCCTGTTGAGCAGAGCCACAGAAGTGATCCCCGGGGTGTATTTCCTATTTCCCATACACTCATTAAGATTTTTCTTGAAGAGTGCTAATGAGGAACTTTGCTTGACATAGATGGCTAGCTTGTTCCAGAGTATAGGAAGTCATTGGGACAGGAATCTATCCCTCCAGGATGTCCTGTTTATTGTGGTGACAAGGTTTAGGTCCCTAGAGCGTGTAGCTCGGAGGGTTGGGATTTCTTTAGGTGTAGCATGTCCAACAGCTCTGGGTTTGACATAGCTTTATATGTTAGGCAGAGATCACCTCATAGTAGGCAATATGCTTTAGGATGTCCACATCATTTGGAGACTCGACTATGGCTCCTAGTTTGCAGTCATCTGCGAACTTCATCAGCCAGAGGCCTTCTGTGTTAGCCTGTACTTCAGAGTAAAACTGGAGTTTTTTGAGACAGTCAGTGTAAGGCATCTGTTTGAGGCCAGTAATCCTCTTTGTGAGGTACTTCTGTGGCCTTTCCAGCTGCTGCAGATGTCTTGTGAGGTACGTTCCAAAAGGAGCATTGTACTGTATAATGGGTCTAATGAGTGCTGAGTAGAGGGGAACAATGACTTTTTTTTACAGGATGAGATCCCTTTTGTGATGAGGTGTGCCACATAGAAGGATTTCCTGACTACTGTGGCAATGTGATTATCAAAGGAGAGACTACTGTCCACCTGGGTCCCAAGGTCTCTTATCACACATTCGGCATTAAGTAGATTGCCGTTTATGTGGTAGTTCATGGGTACAGAGTTTTTACCAAAGGGTTTGACAATGTACTTTTGGCATTGAGCTTGAGGGCATGCCTCTGATACCAGGCATCTGTCTCAGTGAGGCCCTTCTTTGGGATGTCCCCATCATTTGGGGACTCGACTATGGCTCCTAGTTTGCAGTCATCTGTGAACTTCATTAGCCAGAGGCCTTCTGTGTTAGCCTGTACTTCAGAGAAGTAGATACCAAACAGGAGATGTCCCAGGACTGAACCCTGTGGTACTCCACTTGTCACTGGTTTGAAGTCAAATTTGGAGTCTGCAGCTTTTACAGTGTGGGATCTGTCAGTGAGCCAGTTGGCAACCCATCTTGTGATGTAGGGATTTATACCTAGTTTAGTGAGTTTAGCTATAATTCCAGAATGGGGGATGGTATTGAAAGCCTTGGCAAGGTCAAGATAGCCTGTGTGAACCACCTTACCCTCGTCTACGGCTTTGGTGACTGCCTCAAAGAAGTCATCAGGTTCAGAAGGCATGATCTGCCTTTCACAAACCCGAACTGGGTGGGGTCCAGAGTTTGGAGGTTATCAATATCTTTGTTTATAAGTTCCATGATGATACTTTCCATGGCCTTGTAGACCAGGCTCATCAGGCTAATAGGGCAATAGTTCCCAGGATCAGTGGTGGCTCCCCCTTTGTGAAGTGAGATAACTGTTGCTGTGCACCATTCAGTGGGCACAAAGCCTGATATGAGACTATGATTGAACATGGTGCTTAGGTGGGGAGCCAGTTCGTTCTGAAGTTCGTGTATCATCACCGTCCATAGTATTCCTGATCACTCACTCAGGACACCTTCTCATTTGTCGAAACATGGCTCTCAGACAATCAACTAGTACTAAATCCTAAAAAAACAAAACTCCTTCTTGTCTTTCCTAGAACACTGGCACAACACAAATCCTCCATTGCTGTCATCTCCCTGAGCAACACTTGCATTAAACCTGAACCTCATACCAAACTTCTTGGCACCATTATCGATGATGAACTAAAATTTGACAAAGGCATCCAACAATGTATAAAGAAAAGAAAAACACCAGAAACTTGGTCTACTTTACAGAAATCGAAAATTCCTTATACCGTGCTCCAAACTCTCTCTTGCTCAGCCACTCCTCTTACCTTGTCTACTCTATGCTGCCCTATCTTTACTAATATTCAATCTACTCTACTGTCCAAACATGAACAAACATACAATAGAATAGCCAGATTTGCACTAACCTTCCTCACAATTCCCATCACTGTCTTCCCCTTAAGACACTTCGTGGTCTGAATTCTCTCATCAACTACTACTTCCTCAGTTACATACCATACACTCCAGTCTCTACAATCCCTTTTCCTGGCCCTCTCTCTCCAACCTAGTATCTTGCTACATGCCCCACTGATACCCTTGCATAACTGATAAACACCTTCTTGACATCTACAAACCTAAAAAGAACATTGGAAAGTCCCTTTACAAGTACTCAGTAGCTCATGTCTGGAAGACACTCCTTCTCAGTATAAGAAACATTTCCCAAAAGCACCAGTTTAAAAGAGAACTAAAACCCTATCTACAAAAGACTTGGTCCTGCCCATGCTAAGCCCCACATGACAAGTATTTCACTTACTCCTCTTCTGCTCTGTCTGAAATATCACCTCTTTTTTGTCTTTTTCTCTCTGACATGTAATTTCATTTTTTTAACCCTCTTGTATTAAAAACATGAAATTAAATTCTAATGCTATGTCTCTTATATTTAACTACTGAGTGTACCTCTTATACATTGTATACTTTTGAAATGGCATTTTCATTTTATTATATTGTACTGTGCTGTGAACTGCATCTTATATCTTTATTTTATGTGCTTGTACATTAGACCACTATGTATTTGTTTATCGTTTGCATGACTGTAAATTGTCTGGAGCTTTTCTCCTCAGATCTCCACTGAAAATGGGCCCCTGTCTCAGTTGGAGTAACCCAGTTAACAAATGTCAAATAAATAAATAAATAAATAAATCAAGCAGTACTTACTGAAAACAAAAAAATAGCTTGTCAAGAATGATGAAAGAGGGGAGTTGTGTAAATGGCTACAGCCTGGCTACTCCTGGTGTTGGTCTCACCACAGCGTCACTTTGCTGGGATATGGTGCTCCTGTGCTTCTTCTCTCACCAGAAGTAAAACAGTAGCACCAATCCCATGATCAGAAGCAGGCCACTACCTGCTTGGTGATCCACAGTCTTGTCTCAGATGATATAAGAGTCTATAGGTTTGTTGTAGCCTTTTCCTGGTAGATGCCTTGAATAACAACCTACCAGTCAGGAAGGACAAGCACAGACACTCACATCCCAACCAGAAATAGTCAGGAATCTATGCACTTTGCTCCTTCTCTCACCAGGAGCAAACTACAAGCACAAATTCCAAACTGGCACCTATGAAGCAGTTATTAGGCTTTTCAGTGATCAGCAGTATCTGTGAAATAATGTCCCTGTGCTCCTTCTCCCACCAGGAGCCAAACAGAAGCACTAATCCCAAGATGACTACTGAGAAGCAGAATGTGGTATTTCCAAAATAAGTTGCCTTGCAGTAGATGTTGCAGATTTTAAAGGTAAGATGGAAAACGGGTTAATATCCTAAGAGCTGCAATGTGCCATAAACAGTTTGATATGAAAGAAGGGGTAACTTAAAGCTATCTAAGTGGAGAGCCACTCATTTTAAAAGAGCTAGATAGATTGGAAGGGGGTAGGCACTTTGTACTCTGGGTCTATGGAATACAACAGATGACCAATAAATGTAAATAGTTGAAGGGGAGTAATTTCACAAAATGATAATTTTGTGCTTACTCACAATAGACAATGAAAGAGAAGAGGGAATGAGATATGTGGTCAAATTAACATAAGGGGCAGGCAAGTAATGAAATGACTGAGTTTAAAAACGCAACAGCAGCAGAAAGAGAGTAGGGAAAAACTTAATTTTGTGTGACTCACAACAGACAAAACTGTAGTCTCTTTCCTAATTTAACTTTGCAATTAAAAGCAGAATACAGATAAAACACACTGTAGGGGAAAATAAATCACAATAGACAAAATAGAAGAAGGCAATAAAGCAATACAAAATACAAGAAAGCAAAAACAAACTAACCTTTCCCTCACAGCAAATTGTGGTAGAGTCTGGGTGACTCTGGCTTTCTCATACTAACCTGATCTGTCTACTCGACCAGATGGTCTGGAATGCACCTCTGCAGGTCATCATACCTGTGTCAACCGTGGACCCAGAGCTGCTTCATGCAGCCTACGACTCTTTCAGTTTTCTCCAGCTATGGTCTTGTGACTTCACTGGTGCTGCTGTCATTCAAGGTGCCAGAACCAAAATGAGGAATGTAACTGGTTCAGAGTGTGAGAACCACACCCTCTAGTGTGACATCACCATAACCAAACCCAATTAGCAGGCAGGGCCATTAGGCATGGAAATGCTATGAGTGGCAAGTTTGGAATACCAAACTGCAGTGTCACGTAGACAGGGAAAATATTTTTAAAGGAATAATATGTGATGGTGTTATGGCAAATGAAAGTCAATGATTAAATATTGCTTTGTCATTTGTTTTTATGTGTAATAGTTTCTGCACAGTACTGATTTCACCTTTATTTGCAGAATTTGCATTAAGGTCATGCACTATTCAGCTATAGAAGCATGCTTTTTGAAATGGTACTTCAGGCTATATTTGTATTTTTTTCACTTCAGTTTTTAAATAGCAGTTAAAACTGGTATCAGTCTGCTGTAATAAAAACTACATAGTGGTATGAGGTAATAAGGGGTGTCAGAGTGCACAGGGAGGACATAGATTAGGCTTCTGAATTCTGCAAACTAAATGTTGTTGCTCCATTTTTCCTTTTACATATATAAAGATGTTTGAGATATTTTAGGCAGTTTTGTGTTTTCCTGAGGTCAGCTTGGCTCAGCACAGCCCTGTGTAGCTCATCCACAACTACCTGAGGTCTACTTACATGAATCTGTTAACATATGCATTTACGTATTACTGCACTTCATACAGATAAGCACATATCAGCTTAATTTGATACAAAACAGGTAAGTAAGCCTGATTTTATGTCAATAAGTATAATAGCACCATATTTAATTGAGTTCAGTTGAGTTAGGTGGTAGTGTTTTGGGAAAAGCACAAAGTTTTTCAAGGAAAAATTATTTTTTATTTAACATTTGTTTACTGGGAAAATTCAATGGTGACATAGCCCATTTTCAGCAGAGGCCTGGGGAGAAATGGTCCAGATGCATTCTTTGGAATGTGGGAGGAAATTGGAGCACCTGGAGGAAACTTACATGAACACAGGGAGGACGTGCAGACTCTGCACAGAAGGCACCCCGGCCAAGAATCAAACTGGAGAACCTCTTGCTGTGAGGCAAGAAAGCTAACTGCTGCACCACTCATCAAATAAAAGTACCAAAACAGTTATAAATTATTGGCAAGTGGTACATATAAAATATGT
The DNA here is from genome assembly GCF_019279795.1 of Protopterus annectens. Taxonomy (NCBI): domain Eukaryota; kingdom Metazoa; phylum Chordata; order Ceratodontiformes; family Protopteridae; genus Protopterus; species Protopterus annectens. The sequence goes on along the minus strand of NC_056727.1, from coordinate 174,190,328 downwards.
AGGCCGATTAGTACCAGGCAAATATATTTCTCATTGATGTGACTGTCAAATGCAGTGGATTCATGTTAATGTTTTTGACAGTGCTACTGGAAGTGCATGGGGAAGAACCACTGATGGCAGTGTGCTTGATGAATGCTTGCAATATCTTTTTGCATTTGTAGATTATGCTATTGAGAATAATTAGTATATGATTTTAAGTGAGTGAAGTCTGACTAACTGCATTTACATCAATGTATTGTGGTGTTAGGATACATGTTGCTGTACTGTGAGTCTCAAATGGAATACACAATTGTGTGTAGAGCTTATTTTTAATGGAGCCATCTATACTGAGTCAGAAAATATAGCAAACTATTTGGCAGACAAATTTAAACTTTACACCCCCACCTAAAGTCTCCCTTCAGGAATGGCATCAAATGTAACTCCTGCTGCTATGACTACAGAACAGGTCCTCAATGCTCTCTTTAAGGCCAAAAACACTACATCAGTGGGCTCTCATAATATCCCAGGCTGCCTTCTAAATAGCATGAAACATGACATATCAGGGCCTCTGGAATCACATTTTAACTGTAGCTTCCAAATAGGCTATGTGCCTCAGGAATGGAAAACAGCAACCATCATCCCTCTGCACAAAAGTGGGCTGTTTACAGACCCTGGAAACAACATACCCATCTGACTAGTCTCATATGCAAAGCTATCCAAAAAATATCATGGAAAGGATCAGTAATGACAAAGGAAACCCCCAAACACTGGATCCAACCCAGTTTGGTTTTATCAAGGTCAGGTCATGCCTACTTAATCTAGTGGATGTCTTTGAGAAGGTCACCAAAGCAATGGATGAGGGCAAAAAGGTTCATACTGCCTACACTGACCTGACCAAGGCATTTGACACAATACTCCATTTGTGCATTGTTGACAAACTCAAGAAGATTTGTATAAACTCTTATGCCACAGAGTATAGCCAGCTGACTCACAGACAGGACCTGGGAAGTTAGAACTGGGTTGTCCACCTCCACAAAGAGGCCAGTTATCAGTGGAGTCCTTCAGGGATCAATTCTGTGACTGCTCCTTTTTGGCATTTACTTCTCTGAAGTCAAGGCCAATGTCAAGGAACTCTGGCTGATTAAATTTGCAGATGACTACAAATTAGGAGCAGTCATAGAATCTGATACTAGCACTAATGTTCTCCAAGAAGGGCTGACAGACAAATAACTGGTGTCAGAGCCATAGAGTAAAACTCAATACCAAAAACTGCATAATAGTATCCTTCAGGAACTCAGCCATTGCTGGTAACTATCATGACAACAACATACCACAAAGAGTCGACCTAGTAGTCAGGGACATGGGAACACACACAGACATTAATCTAGCCTTTGACCATAATATGTCTATGGCAGTCAGGAAATCATTCTATGTTGTGCAACTTATACATAAAAGTAATGCATCTATGTCCAAGGAGGTCATCGTTCCATTGTATTCTGCATTCATTAGACCTGTCAAAGTAAAATGCCCCTTTTGGTATGTACCTAACCAGGCACATTCAAAACTGGAACATTCACAGAGGTTCTTTACTTCAATAATTTAGAGCATAAATTGCATGTCCTATGCAGACGTCCTCAAAGTCCTATCTCTTTATTCTGTCTCCTGCAGGCTGTTGGGGTGAAATCAGATCCATAACCCATACCACCAAAAAACACATTTATAAAACTTTATTTAATTTGTCTAACTTCAACCACCAACAATTTGACTCAGTACTAAAATCTATGTGTTGGTTATCACTAAAATCCCTACCATTAGATCACACAGTTACCCACTTCAACAAAATATTCCTAAATACCCTTAACAGCCTAGCCCGCCTCCACACTAAAAGAAGAAAAACAAATCGTGCTCTCTGGCTAACCAAGGACACCAAAAACCTACTAGTAACAAGAGACAAAGCCTGGGAAGAATGGCAACAAATTAAAAGTGAACCAAATTACCAAAGGTACAAACAACTATGCAACCAAGCAAAAAAAATGGTTAACAATGACAAAAAGCACTACTTCTCCCACTAGCTAACTTCCAACAAAAACAACCCCAAAAAATGTTGGCATACCATTTCTCATCTCCTTAACCTCAAAACCAAAGTAAACCCACCCCCTGCCACTGATAAACCCCATCCCAAATAGCTGAAGCTTTCAACACACATTTCATTAACAGCATACTCAATCTACTCAATCACTCCAACCAGCCTTCAAACTCTCACCTCAGTCAAAACCCCAGTCCCTTGCAAACTATTACAGAACCCCCCCCTCCTCATCTTCCCATCTCACTCAGGATACTACCACAACTCACCGACATCTTCCTCTCTTTACTCTCCAGCCTGTACCCACTCACCTCATACGTAGGTTATTTGTTCTCTCTCCACTGACAATCTCCCACACAGTACTTAATGCTCGCCGCTGATGCCATAGCTTATGCAGTCAATATACTCATCAACCGATCGATCACAGAGTCCTACATCTTCACTTTCTGGAAAAAATCCATAATAGCCCCTTTACACAAAGCTGGTAAATCCTATGACATTTCCAATTATTGCCCCATTGCTATACTATCTCCTCTATCCAAACTATTAGAAAAATGCATACATAAACAGCTACTTAATCATACCCTACAAAACAAAGTACTCACCCCAACTCAGCATGGCTTTAGACTGTCACATAATAACAACTACTGCATTAGTGTCCTTCACAGATACAGTTAACAAAGCCAGCAATGCCAGATTGGTAACATCTGTAATATTTCTTGATCTATCCAAGGCGTTCGACACCGTTTCCCACCTAAACTACTACAACAACTCTCTAATCTCAGTCTCTCCCCTGCTTCTCAACTATGGTTCAACGGTTATCTACCAGACAGGCAATAATGCGTAAAATGGCAGGGAACCCTCTCAAACTATCTACCAAATAGCACCAGAATTCCACAGGAGTCCATTCTTGAACCATTACTCTTTAAAATTTTCATTAACAATCTTCATACTGCCTCCAACCAAAGCTCCCTTATACAATATACTGATGATTCTACTATCATCTCCTCCTCCAACAACATAAAAGACCTTCAGCATCTAAGATGTAAAATGTAATGATCACTGTAATTTATTTTTTGTAAAATGTTTTCATTTTGTAAAATGTTTTAATTTTTGTAAAATGTTTTCATTTTGTAAAATGTTTTTATACTTTGTGGAGCTTTTCTCCACAGGCATTCAGTGAAAATAGGTTCCTGGCCCTTTAGGAGTTTCCTGGTCAACAAATGTAAAATAAATAAATAAAAATAAACACATTTATGCCTGGCATACTAGGCATCATTAGATGCCACTCTGATGGACCTTTTGCATATCAGTGAAGTAAACTGCACCAGAATTACCCAGTCTAAAGATTAAACCTTGCGTATGATATAAATAAGACCTGTTGAAGAGACAGGTATGTATCTCAGCGAATACCCCTTCTATGGAACGGTCCCCCCATCCATGTGAAGCAGAGTTCATCCTAAACCCAATTCAAGTGCCACTTTGACAATTAGATGGGGAATAGGGGATTCATTACTGGTTTGGCACTTATGTCTCTAATGGAAAAAGGCAGCCTGTAAATGGTTCATCTCCCAGGTCTCTGTTTGCAAATGGTTCATCCCCCAAGCCTTGCTTGTACTTACCAAAGGCACCAGAACTTGTCAGAGACTTGTGATGTATTTTTAGGCTTAAGAAGGTCAAACTGGTCATTAGCCTAGTGCAAACCTATGAAGCTATGCTAAGCTTGGCTAAGCTTCTGGTGTCATTCAAAGGGGATCCAGTATCTGTCTGCCTGGGATGACATGATTGACAAACCATGATGCTTTGCCAGAGGTGGTCTGCACCTGTCATCTCTGGGATTCAGGTTACTGGCTAAAGTTCTTGCCACCCCATAGTGCTTTTTTTAGGCAAGGTTCAAAGGACAAAACCACCACCATAACAGATACAAGCATACAAAATCTGACGGCAATGCTACTCAATGCTAGAAGTCTAAACCTCAAATGCACTCTTTCGAGGCACTCCTAAAAATGGAGAACATCTATATCTGTGCAGTAACTGAGACCTGGTTCAAGGATCCAGAGAGCACCCCTGCAATACCAGGCTACAACTCTTACCACACTTTTTGGCCACTAAACCAAGATCAAAACACTAAAGGTGGAGGAGTGTCCATACAAAACTTCTCCTTTACACACCAAATAATCTCTCAGCCAACTTCAAGATCATTTCTCTAAACAATACTGAATTAGAAGTTGTTACCCAAGCCAAATTACTAGGAGTAACCATAGACAAGCTCTCCTTTGAGTTACATATTCACAATGCAATAGTTGCCCAAGTTCTGGTGCCTTTGGTAAGTACAAGCAAGGCTTGGGGGATGAACCATTTGCAAACATTCCAAAGACATGCATCTGAAGCATTTCTCCCCGGGCCTCCGCTGAAAACAGGCTCTGTGGAACCTAGTCGGTCTTTCCCGGTCAACAAATGATAAATAAAAATAAAATAAAATAAATTTACCAAGGATATTCACACCTCCAGGCTAGTTGGCCAACACAATGCATCTGAAATTCTCCAGGTGCAACCAACACTAAGCAAGACTGCAATCCAAATTGTAGCTTGCTACAGATCCCCCACCATGCCCCAAGATTCTCACTACACCTTTCTAAACATACTGGAAAATATTAAGATACAACCAAACACCCTAATACTGGGTGATTTCAACTATCCTGCCATTAACTGGGAAAACTACTTGAATACCAACACCTTTTCCCAATGGTTCTTGGAATTCATAAATTCCAATGCCCTGGATCAACTAATCCATTGTCCCACCAGGGGCTCCAATATCCTAGACATGGTCATTACCAACATGGGAGATAGATGCTCCACACCAGTGGTCACCCCCTCATTGGTTCAGTCTGACCATAAGCAAATCACCCTTGACATCCACATCCCCCCCACCCCCCAGTAAGGAAACCTCCCTAAAAAAAAACTTCTCCAAAGCCAAATTCATGCTACCCAAGTCAGAAGTGACAAACTTCATGACACCCATGCAGGCTGGAGCTGAAAGTTCAACTGCTGAATCCTACACTAAGGCACTGTATGAGCACATCCACTCATGCATGAATCGTGCCATCCCAAATAGAGCCAAGACACTCTCCTTCAAAAAAGGAAGCCAAGCTAGTGGTCCCCTGCCATAAACAAACTATACAACCAAAGAAAGAAACTGTTGTAGAAAAAGAGGAAAATCCCAGGATGCAAAAAAACTCCCTTACCAGCCTCAGTAAGAAGCTGAGATCTCTCATAAAATCCTCCAAAGCTAGTTACGAAAATAAAATTGCTAAAGATTCCAAAGACAACCACAAGGCATTCTATGGTTATGTCAAGAAGCTAGATGGCAATGCTCAGATATGCTCTGAGCTACAACAAAATGGCATTAAATATACTGATACCAAGGATATTGCCAATATCCTGGCAGCTCGATGTAGTGCCAAATCTAGCCCCATTTCACCCCCTAAAGGGCCCATTTCAATACCAAAAGATTGCCAAAGTCCAGTAATCACAGCCACGTAGGTAGAAAATGCACTCTCCAAAACTAAGAATACAGCATCCATGGGACCAGATGAAATCCTGGGCTGTATACTACATGAACTACAAAATGAACTGGCACCTCACCTAAGTGTCATGTTTAATCACAGCCTCACCTCAGGCTTTGTGCCCACTGAGTGGCGCACAGCTACAGTTATCCCACTCCACAAGGGGGGATCCACCTTGGATCCCAGGAACTACTGTCCCATCAGTCTGATGAGCCTGATGTGCAAGGGCATAGAATGCATTATCACGGAACTTATAAACAAAGATATTGGCAACCTTCAAACACTGGACCCCACCCAGTTTGGGTTCATGATGGGTCTATCTTGTCTCCTGAACCTGATTGACTTCTTCGAATCAGTCTCAAGAGCTGTGGATGAGAGTAAAGCGGTCCACACAGCCTATCTGGACCTCGCCAAGGCCTTTGACACCATCCCCTACTCTGTAATCATAGATAAACTTACTAAGCTGGGTATAAATCCCTACATCACTCAATGGGTTGCCAACTGGCTTACTAACAGAACCCAGACTGTAAAAGTATCCGACTCCAAATCCAGCTGCAGACAAGTGACAAGTGGAGTACCTCAGGGTTCAGTCCTGGGACAGCTGTTGTTTGGCATCTACTTCTCTGAAGTACAGGCCAACACTAAGGGACTCTGGCTAACAAAGTTCACAGCTGACTGCAAACTGGGAGCCATTATGGAATCCCAAAATGATGTGGATATTCTACAAAAGGGCTTTACAGAAACAGATGCTTGGTGCCAGAGCCATGGGCTCAAGCTTAATGCCAAGAAATGTATAGTTATCCCCTTTGGGAAAAAACATGTACCCATGAATTGCCACATAGGTGACAGTACACTAAACACTGAAAGTCTGATGAGAGACTTAGGGACACAGGTGGACAGTGGTCTCACCTTTGATAACCACATTGCCACAACAGTCTGGAAATCCTTCTATGTGGGACACCTCATCACTAAGGGCTTTTCATCCAGGAAAAAAGGAGGTCATTTTCCCACTGTACTCATCCCTCATTAGACCCATTATAGAGTACAATGCCCTGTTTGGTATGTACCTCACAAGACATCTGCAACAGCTGGAAAGGCCACAGAAATACCTCACTAAAAGAATCACAGGCCAAAAGCAGATGCCCTATGCTGACCATCTAAAAAAACTCCAGCTATACTCTGTGGCAAATCATCTACTCAGAGGTGATTTCTGCTTAACATACAAGGCCATGTCAAACCCTGAGCTGTTGGACATGCTCCACTTAAAGAAATTCCAGTCCCTCAGAGCCACATGCTCCAGGGATCTAAACCTTGTCATCACAATGAACAAAATATGCTGGAGGGATAGGTTCCTGATCCAGAGACTCCCCATATTCTGGAATAGACTGTCCATACATGTCAAGCAGAGTGCCTCCTTGGCCCTCTTCAAAAGAAACCTTGACAATTGGATGGGAGATTGGACATTCACCCCGGGGATCACGTCAGTCATCCTGCTAGAAAGGGGCCCAGGGAAGTAAATATTGTGGGAAGAAATATCCAGGGAATTGTTATGGTTAGGCTTGTATAGGCCCTAGGGCCGATAGCCTAGTACCAACCTATGAACCTATAAATATAGTGAGTGCTATACATACCTTAGTATCCACAGGTATAGGATGGCAATGCATCATTACAGTTCCCATCTGTGGGTCATACTCACTAAAACTGTTACAATAGCCCTGTCTACTCTGAACCTATCAAGGGCTTCCTGATTATCAAAATTATAATGAATAATTCTCTGTCTCTGTCTTTGTCTTCTTATCTGGTGACTGCTGCTGCATGCAGCTCACACCAAGAAATAGCTATGCTAACAGCAAGAAAGAACATCTTCACCAACTGCAAATTATATAGAAGAGATGTGATTTAACCTTTTATAATATGTCTGTAGACATGGAAATGTGCCAAAATATGACTATAAATCATAACCAGGCAAGAAAAAGGTTTATAAGAACTTTTATATCACTTCTCATTACTGTCTTGTTATTCCTTTTCAAATGTGTTTATTTTAAGTCATTGTGCTTAATATATGGCTTCTCCCAGTCTACGTTCTCCAAATCTTTTGGGTTTCTAATGCCATGGGAATGGACCCCTGTCTTAAATCAGGGTAGAAATAAAGTTCATGAAATTAGTATTGTTTCATTCTTTGATGTTAACCAAAAGTGCTCTTCGCAGCACTAACAGCATGCTTAGAAATGACTCCTTATAAAACTCATATGGAGTTTCATGTGTCGGTAGAATATTTAAATATGACTGTAGATTATTTTTTGTTAGACCCATTGTTCATACTAGTATTGGCACTGAATATCTTTCTTCCACATTGTTCTCATTTCTGCCTGCAAATCCCCATATTTTATGACTTTGCATCTCTCTGTACATGAGACACTGTAATTGCTAGGTGTAGTAATTTCAATGATCAATGCTATTTTTGTCTTTTTTCATGGATTATTAGATCAGATATCTCACATCTATTTTTGAACTGTTGATAATGGATAATCCCACATGAAATACACTTCATCATTCTCTGTAATGCTTTGTGGTTCATGTTCCCAATGCTTATCAGATATCTCTATATTGTAGTGTTTGCACAATCTCCAGTGTAACAGTATTGCCACATTATTATGCCTTTCAGTGTACATGCTCTCTGGCATGTGTATATAGGTTCATACGTTCATAGGTTAGTACTAGACTAACTGCCCTTGCGAGCCATTTTAAGTCTAGCCAATTATCCCCTGTGAGATTCAAACCCTGTACCTTGTGTTTGTAAGGCAAACACCTTAACCATTAGGCCACCCTCCCAACCCTCCACATCCAGTAATAAGGTGTGAAACTGTTTCTAATTCTTTTTCACAGAACCTATATTTGTCTGTTTCCTCACATGTTCAATGGCCTTTGTAAACCAACACAGGTGTCCACTACCCTTGTGTGCCATTATTAACCTTTCACCCTTTGGTTTCAACTCACCTTTCCTTAATCTAATCCTGCTCATGCTGAGGTTGTTCCAGGAGATCTCTATATTTATGGTTTCTACACATTTCTTTTCTACTGATATGATCCCTCTCCTTATATTCATTCTTTTGTTTTTGCCACATTCAGTTGTTGTCTGATTTCGGCTACTTCTGGTTTGATTTCAATTCCTGCTTGACATTAGAATGCTTCTGCTAAACTAAGCAGAGAGGTCATCCTAGACCTCCTCTCCTCATGTTTTAAAACTTTCACTATGGATCTGATACAATCAGCAGATATATTTGTGTCTATGTAAACCTATGAGAGCAGATGTATACAGGTAATCAATTTGAGGAGATCCACACCTCATTCAGAGCATGGAATACATAATCTTGGTATACACCGATTTTTATACATCACTTGATAAGCATAGAGTGTGTTTCTCATTTTTCTGTTTGTGGACAGTCAATCACACAACTGCAAGTTAGAATAGGAAGAGCAAATTGGTTTATAGCTTGGACATTATTCCCGGATGTCAAAACTGTTTTCAGTTTTAGTTTTAGTCTTCTGAAGTGTTCTTTACTGAGTTTTATTTGCATTTGTTCCTGTTTTATTACTGTTACTTCATCAGTTCCCAAATATTTATACACTTCTTCCTGCTCAAGTTCCTTTATACCACATTATGTCCCAGACTGATATATATATTTTTGGTACTGCAACTTTCCTGCTTTAAACACTGGGTTTGCACATTTATCAAGATCAAATGTCATTCTTATATCATCTGAAAAAGTTTTAACCACTTGTAGTTGTGTCTCCAACTCCTCATCTGAACCTGTAAAGCATTCCGTCAACAGAATGCCGAAAAAAACAAAAAGTGAAGAACGCTGACTCCACGGACTCCAGAAACGCTCACTGCCCACAAACAATATCTAAACCACTTGGAATTGTGCAAATAGTGTATAAAAGCACACCAACCACTTGAATGGTTAAAAAATCTTCTTTTAATAATCCTTATGTGTTAAGCACTTTCACTCACATGAATGTGAGCTTCATCAGAACAACTTTAAGAAAATAAATGCAGTTTAAATATTCCATTTGGTACCAAATCAGTATGTATTTAAAGTGACAAGGCGCACAAAAAATTCCATACTTAAAATACTTCCTACAATTCACCTAATATGTCATACAAACACATATTTACAATTCAATATTTAAAAACAAACACACTATGTTATAATCACTAATGTGAAATTAATTATTAGTATAGTATCGAAAAATTGATAAAAAACAAAAGAATAAAAAGTGGGATGTGTGCCACCCTTTGGTAAAATATGACAACCATCACTACATTCAAAGACATTATTTTCTGACACGTTCTAATTATTCTCATAGAAAACAGCACATAGATCCCCTACAGATGTTCGTACCTGTTTTGAAAAATTGATACGAACCATCAGACATATAAAGTACTGTATGAGAATCTACGTGTACTATATACGAAAAATGGTTTAGCAATAACCTCCATGTGTGTCATAAGCTTAACCTTATCTGAATTCAATGATATAAAATATATCATTGAATTTACTTAATAGATAACAATGGTTTGATGGTTAGGTAATCATTAAGCCCCGGAGGTGTCGAGGCATCAGCAAATAGCTGCCACCATAATTCCTTATAAGCCAAAATAGCCTTAATGTTGCCTCCTCTAGGATCAAGAGTAACATTTTCCAAAATGACAAACTTAAAAGAGTGCTCTACCCCATGCTTCTCTACATGTCTGTAAAGGGCATTATTCACATCCTTCCTCCTGATACTATATAGGCGTGCATAAATGCGTTTTTTTTTTAATTCCTTTCAGTCTTCCCTATGTAGTATCTCGAGCATACCCCACATTTTGCCAAATAAATGACAAATTTGGAATTACAATTACCTTGTTTGAATCTTAGTCTGGTTCTATTAACGTTGCTCAAAATAATTCCTTCCTCCTCTTTTATTGCCTGACATTGACTGCAACTACCACATTTTGTTGTGTTCTTTTTAACACTATCAATTCCTTTACCCATTGTTGCTCTTTCCAAGTACATCTTGATGTTGCAGCCCATCTTGTATACAAATGTGGGTTTAGGACCCAATATTTCTGCTATGTCTTGGTCCACCATCATAACATTCCAATTGTTAATTAAGATGTCCTTTATTTTGTTAGTGTGTGGACCATACTCTAATACACAAGCTCTATTGTAGACCCCTTTAGTATCTGTATGATTGGAATCAAACTGTTCCATCATATTAGTAGTCCTCCCCTTACTATTTGCTCCTAGTAATGGGGTATATTTGTGTCCCCATTCCTTGATAACATAATTCCTGACATCTTTCATCATGTTTCTGTTGTACCCCCTTTCTTTGAATAATTCTGTGATCAAATCTAGTTCTTACATCATCTCTTTGTATTTCGAAGTCATCCTAATGGCTCTGATGCATTGTCCTTTATATATATTATATTACAATTTTATGGGATGGTTACTAGTGTATTCCAGATATCCATTTGTAAATGTACTTTTTCTATGTATTCGGGACTTAAAACATTATCACCATTGGATGTGAATGTATCCAAATAGGCTATACCTTCTTTACTGCTGGTGAAAGTAAACTTAAGGAATCCACTACTTTGATTTAGGTAGTACAAGAAATTGTTCAAGACTGCCTGATTTCCCTCCCACAAGATGTATATGTCATCTAGGAACCGTGAGTAGTATCTTACATACTTGTAGTAGTCACTTTTAAACACAACTGTCTCTTCCCAATCTAGCATAACCAAACTGGCAAACTCCTCATCTGAAGAACTATACAGTTTTAAGTCATCCACAAGAAGCACATAAGAAGTCTTTAAGCAAGGTTGTTTTCTAGCAGCTAAACTGTGACCAAGACTTACAGTTTAATGGGTTAAGGGCAAGAGAAAACAAGAGCAGTAATAAAGAATCACCCTAGAATACCCCCCTTTGAGCTTTTATAACTGGGATAATAATTTGTCTTTGGTCATGGCTTAATTGCAAAGTGACTGGTACGTCGTACCGACGTAAGGTTAGTATGACCACTAGATACCTTAGGGATCGTATTAAAGAACATGTTTATGCTATCAATAAAGGAGACACTAGGAATGCTTTGGCCAGACATGTGGTAAAAGAAGGAGGTACGCACACATTCAGATTTATGGTTTTAGAAATGGGAAGGCTGTCAAAAAGAGGTGGAGATGTTAAAGAGTATATTGAATGTCTAGAAATTAAATGGATATACACTCTTTCTGCAAATAGAGATAAGGGGCTTAATGGTAATGTCCCCTTAAAGCCAGCCCTGAGATTTAGGGCTTTAAAGTATTAATTGGTCTAAGTTAATGTGTCTGATTGGTTTATATATACAAATGCTGTGATTTATATTGAACACTAGATCTGAAGGAGCAACATCAGTTGCGAAAGCACTCATCCTTGTTTTTTGTTTTACTATTAAATTGTTTTTCCACCAAATACTGAATTTGTTGTGTATTTTTATATTTTACTCATTATGTTCATCAGTTTGCTCTTGACCATATTTTTATCTTTTGGATCTTTATATTCCACAGGATCTTCATAAATATTTCTCTAAGATGTGTCTATTTTATCTTTTTTGTGGTTTTTGCTATTCCTTTTGCTTTGTTTCCCAGTTCTCTATAAACTTTTTGGGTCATCAGTGAATTGCTTATTTTGTACTTTTCATTTATATATATATATATATATATATATATATATATATATATATATATGCATATCTTCTAAGTTGTTCTGCTTGTGCTGATATATTTAGTTTACTGTATGCAATAGTGTATGAAAGATCCTGGTCTGTTCTGATATTATGCTTTGCTTTTCCATTTTTCTAATTATTATTGTTGATCCATTCCCTCTTCTATATCCTTCTAACAGTGATACTTCTTATATTAATTGCTTTATAGTTTTCTCTGATGTTTCCATGATGACATTTTATTTCTTCCCTTCCTTTCCCATATTGTTCTATGTTTTTGTGGTAAGACTTTATCTGTTATTAGTTCAGCTGCACAGTAATATATCCTATTTACTTCTGTTATATCACAATGCATTTCTGTTAATAGTCCTGATTACTGTGTTCACCTGTTTTATCAGAGTTCTAACGTTTTGGGTCTTATTTACTTTCTGTAATCTATTTCCTTCTTTGATCATAATATGTCTACCTATATCTATTAAATCAAGCAACTCTTCCCTTAAATGATTTTTTTCTAAACTAGAGGCACATTCTTTGCTTTCAGTTTCCTGTGGGCATTCTGCAGAAAGATCCAGAATGTCTTCCTGTGACATCTGCTGCTCTTTCATATGGATACTCATTGGCCCATCACTCCTCAACATTGCCTGCATCAGAGTTGCCACTGTTTCCTGCTCCTTCCCTTCCTGTGCAACTCCAACTGAATATTTGTACTGGTTTCCTACTGAAGGTTCCAGAGCATCATCATGTGGCAAGTCACCAGATGCCTCTATTTCCACCTGTCTTCCCTTAATTTGGGGATTCATTTTTCCATCATACTGCGACATTACCTTGGATTTTCTACAGCGAACCCTTCACTTCACAGGTAATCCATAACTTTAATTTTCTATTTCTTTCTGCATTACTAATCCTATTTTCTACTTTCCCTTTTGTTTTCTTATTTTTTGTAATGTGAAATTTTCCATATCTAGGTGCCTTTGCCTTTCTTCTTCTTCTTCTTCTTTCGGCTTTTCCCAGTTAGGGGTCACCACGGGGGATCATCTGTCCACTCATAATTGGCAGTGGAGTTTTTACAGTGTCGAGTTGCCAGCCCGGCGCCCAACCTTCCACAGAAGGCACAAAAACACGCACGCACACACACTCACACCTAGGGCCAATTTAGAGTGTCCAATCCACCTACTGCATATCTTTGGGATGTGGGAGGAAACCGGAGCACCCAGAGGAAACCCGCACGACCACAGGGAGGACATGCAGACTCCACACAGAAGGCACCCCAGCCGAGAATCGAACCAGAGAACCTCTTACTGTGAGGCAGCAACACTAACCGCTTCACCACCGTGGCCACCTTTATTTCTCTTCAAATATCATTGGTGCTGCTTTTTGAATTGATTAGTTTTGCTTTCCTCTTTGCATAAATATTGCACCATATCAAATCTCTTTTTCTTTTCCATGTCCATGTTTCTTCTTCACATATCTCATGCTCTACTTGTTTCTCCTTAATTTGTGGACTCCTTGTTCCATCATGCTGTGGCATTACCTGTGTTGAACTTTCTGCACTAAATCCTTCACTTTGCAGGAATTCTATAACTTCAGTTTATGTTTGTTTAACGTCTACCTTACCAGTTCCCTGTTGTATGTTTCTCCTTTGTGTTCTTATTTTTTTGACTTGTGAAATTTTCCATAGCTAGGTGCCTTTACCTGTATTTCTCTTCAAAAATCTTTGGCAATGCTTTCATTGTATTGATTAGTTTAGCTTTCTCCTTTGCATAAATATTGCACCATATCAGATCTCTTTTTCTTTCTCTTGTCCATGTTTCTTTTTTATATATTTCAAAACACTATGGGTTTTGTTCTTTATATTTTCACACTTCCACTGTTGCTTCTTTTTCCAGGCAGCCCAAATTCTGTTTGTCTATGTAATGTTTTTCATGGATCTGTTTTATTAATGAATGCATATATGGCCTCTATGAATCATATAATGACTATGAACAGCACCCTACCTATTAAAATATTGCTTTGCCCTTCCATATAAAAAAATAAAAGTATTTGCATGGCTTAGAAATAGATGAACAACTACCTTCCCAAATGCATGACCACATTCACACAATAATCAGGATTTAGCTTCAGACAGACATTACAACAGAATATCATTGTTATTTATGTTATTTATTTATTTAATTATATTTTATTTTGAGTAGATATGCATATTGGACCACAGATATGTCTTTTGAGGCTGGAACTAGTTACAGTAACAGATATTAACCATTAAAAGTTCATGTTTGATCAGTACTGTAATGGGAAAAATGAATATCATATAACAAGAACACTCATTAATAGGGACAGCAGACCAGTTGAATAAGTAAAAAAATGTTTAATAGTACACATTTAAATGCTTTTATCTGTGAGAGCCTAAGACTTCATCAGAACTGGGTGGTATTGATTAAGCCAACAATTAAATATAAATATAAAGAATCCATGTGATATAAAATTACTAACAAATATCATACAGAAACAGTACAAATGGGCTTAAAACAAAAACAATGTGCAAACATTTGTTAAAATTTAGTAACTTTATGAGGCTTTCTTTTTTGTATTAAGTAGCTTGTTTAATGACCTATGGGTTGGTGATTTGTAGAATTATAAAAAACAAAACACGACACTCAGTACACAGTTTAATAACATGGTTTAGCACTGTCATTCCTTGCACCATGGAACTTCAGCAGAACAATATCCATGTAACTTCCCACAATTTATATGGTTCAGCAATCAAGCAAAAAATGATAATACAGTGTGACACTAAACAAATAAAACAACATTTATTTCATCAAACCATTTAGAGACTTTCTACTAAAAATAACATAACTTATTAAAATAGTATTTTACTATTGTTCTTTTAAATTGTATCACATCTCATCTCTAATATACTATGTATTGGTAACCTATTATTCAAACCTGGCTCTTCATGGCATCTAAGAAAATCTGCCACTATAGTTCACTGGATTTTAAATAACTGTCTCAGTTATCCCCTCTAATATTTTTATGAACCTTTTCCAAAATAAAGAAAATAAACTTCTTGAAGCCTGCACAATTATCCAAGTGAACACAAAGTGTTTTTTCATAATCCTTTTTTATAGCATGCAAGTGTTGGTATATCCTTTTCCTAAGGGGATTTCTTACTCACATAAAAAGCAGGGCATGTTGAACATGTGGTCACATGGACCACCCCTGCAATTACACAATTACATTTCCCATCATTTGTTAAAACTTTGGAATATTCTCCAATATTAATAATGGTACTCATTGATAAATCGTCAGGAAGAATGTGCCCTGCACTTAACCACTCCTTTTCTATTGTGCAGTTTCAAAGCATTTCCACTGTTGTTTTCAAAATAAAAATTAATATTCCTGCTTTTCTGTACACAATATGAGGGTTCTTAGCCAACTTCCTTTCTAATTCAAGTGCTTGGAACACCTCCATCCAGTTCTTATTCAAAATGGCCCTTACTTCCTTAGAGCCTCCCCCTTAAGACAATACCCTTTTTATCAGACCATTTAATTTCTGTTCCCTCAGGATATTTTAAAATTGGTTGGTATCTTAACCTCCTTTTTGATAAATCACACCTCCAATAGTGTCAACCAAATCTTTAGGATATCCCCTATCATAAAGTATATTTTTTAATTTTTCCATTTCATCTTTTAATGTGTTGTCCTCAGATACCAACCTAGAAAGTCTGACCATTTGACCTTTAATGAAAATTTTCTTTTGCTACATAGGGTGATTGCTTGAAAAGTGCAAGTAACAATTGGAAAAAATGTTGCTTTTCTAACAATATTGGATTCATATGTTTCTGACTCATAATTCTTACTAACAATCACATCTAAATATTTTATACTTTTGACATCATATTGAATGATAAATTAAAAAAAGTTGTTTGATTAAAAAAACTAATATCTCCATTCTACTTTATAAATATATTGTCTAAAAGTGTAAAATATTTAAAAATATATTGTTTAAACCGAGAAGAAGAAACTGAATTTATTTCCCACCTTCACAATACTCTATTTGCAAAAATGGGTACAGCGGCTACACATTTAATCTGCTTGTAATATTCTCCCTTGAAATGTACACAATTATTACATATCTCCAGTTCCATAAACACACATAACACATTAATTTATTTATGTACTAAATCTGTTGCTTTAACCAGGGCCTCATAGAACCACTCAAGACCAATGTTATGTGGTATTACAATTACAATTAATAAATCCTTGACATCAATACATACTAAAAGTATGTAGTGATGGAATGTGGTTTTGCCAGTTTCCTTTAAAAAGTGCCACAAATCCACCAGGACATGGTTCTTGTCCTTAAAAAATCTTTAAGTTTAACAAATTTAGCCAATAGTTCTGTCTCAGGACCAATGGCTGCAACAATTAGTCTTAGTTGTAAATCCTGCTTATTTTTGAGTACTTTAGCAATGCCAAAATATTGAGGGCACTGGTGGGTTATTAACAGTCAAAACATCAACAATTGTCCTTGAAATACCATTATGCAGAAAATATATCATATAGTACTAAATCAATTCTAGAAAAAAGAAATATACATTTCATTCAAGGAGGCACTGACAAAATAAGTTCCATTGTGTAGGTATTCTAACATTTTATGTGAATAGATGTTAGTGTCCATTAGTACAACCACCTACCTTTGTCCAGTTTCATAATTTGTACCATGGCATTATCCCCCAGGTTGCTGAGCAATAATTTTTCTTCCCTGGGCAATAAATTGCCTTATTTCTTGTTCACATAATTTTTCATATAAGGCAATTAGGGGCATTAAAAGAGGGATTTAAAGTACTCTTGCATGACAGTTTTTTGCCACTCATCCCATTTTTAGAATTCAAATAAAAAACAATTCCAAATTCAATTTTCTAGTGAACAGCTTTAACTCAATGATGGTGTCCACCAAATTTAACTTGTTATTTGGAACAAAAGTAAACACTTTAGATAGCAATTCTACATAAATGTGAATAGTATTTAAAAGAGTGTAATTAAATATTTTTAACCCTCCATAGTCAAAAACAGTACCTTGTTGAATCTCTTTCAAGTTTTTGTTCTTCCTCTGACCCCTCCTCGACGAAATGAATGTTTTCTTCTGGTCATATTCCCGATGTTTCTGGTGACTGTTGTAACAATAATTGTCTAAATCCTCCTCTGGGTAAATGTTCAATTAATTTTTTTCTCTCAACTTTTGTGAATGCTGAACAGGTGGAGGTGGGGTGGGAGTGAAAAAAACTCCCTGATTTGTAAACTCCCCTTCATAATTGCAATTCCCTGTAGCAAATTCCACATTGTTTACCACTGGTTGACCTTTCTTATTTTTGTTTGCTCCAGGTTTGGAATAAGCAGTCTTGTTACAATATTCATTCTCACTCCTATTAAGTTTCAGTTGCTTCCCTCCACAAATACTGTCACAAAATCTTTCCACATTAAAAAAAACTTTATTATATAATTCAAAATATGTGCCCAACAACAGGTCTTTGTTAATTTCATCTTGTAATTTCTGTATTTATTGCTTAAGCTTCTTCATTTTTCTAGTGTTGACCCTTATCAGTAATTGCCTAAACTCAATTCCTGTTTGGTTGAACAGTTCTAAAAGTTCACCATGAAGCAAAGAATATTTTTCTAAATCATTGAAGAATTTGTACATTCACAGTCCATTCGGCTTCTGCTCACTTGTATACAATGTTTGTAGAATTAGTTACATATTTAAAAAGTGCACTGGCAAATTAAATTGTGAGTTAAAAAAACCACCAAGTTTGACTGAATTCATTAATATTTTTAACTGCATTTCATTTTAATTGCAATGACATTGTAACAAGAACATTACAACAGATAAACAAACAGTATCACAATAATGACCATCACAAGTCAAAATAATATAAACAGACAGACCGGTTAATGCTGAAGCAGCAACAACTGCTGCAATTGAGAAAAAGAGAACTAAAAAACTATTTACACATTTTACAAGCTCAGCTAACATATTTGTATACCTAGAGAGACTTCCACATGTTGAAAGTTACATAATCATGATGTTTTTACAACTTTAGATGCAGCAAAGAAGATATTCCATGCATTTAGTAGTTTTGCACTTTGACTGGTTTCCTTAAAAGAGTAAAGAATATAATTAATATGCTCACAAATAAAGGAGTCTACATGGTCTCTTGACAAGGTCTTCCTAGATTTCCAGTCCTTTGCACAGATATGTTTCATGACTGTAGACAATACCCATCCCATTTTTAAGACTTGTGAGTGGGGGCAAGGATGTTTATCCACTAAGCCAAAAATTAAAAATTTCCAGTCTCCCTATATGGCAATACCAAAGATCTCCAAAAGGAACTGGAGAGGATGCCAATAATACCTAATTACAGAACAATGCCAAAACATGGGTAGATTATCTGTATCAGGGTGAGAACACCACCAACAACTGCCATCCCCTTAGACTTTTGTTTTAGCATTTGTTGGTCCTTATATTTAGACCACCTACTGAGTTTAAGAGATGACTTCCAAACTCTATCCCATTCCACATTTGTAAGCAACACTTCATAGTTTCATAGGTATATGCTACACTAATGACCAGCAGGGCCTTTATAAGACTAGCCATGCAACCCAGCCCAATTGTATCCCCATGTACCTTGGGTGCCTAGTAGGATGGGTATCTTAGTTTGGAGGTGGCTAAGGACTTTGTGGGGGAAAGATATGTTAGTTAGGTAATATTTTACTTACTGTCTGCCTCTGTCCATTAGAGACACTGGGTCCAGACCATGAGGGGAATTTACAATTTCCTATTCAATGATCACATTTGAATAGGGTCAGGGATAAACTCAACTTCACATAGATGGAGATCCTATTCTATAGCGTGGACATCCTTTGAGGCACATGTCAGTCTCACCAGCATGTTCTATTTATGCCTCAGGCAAAGTTTAAATCCTTGGCTCTTATGCTTCTTATGCTGTTTATTTTGCTGACGTGTCAACGATCCATCAGGGCTGGATAAGAGGATGTCTTTTATGCCAGGCATAGATTGTCTCTCAGTAACCTGTAGGAGACTGAGTATAGAGACAAGGGCCTTAAGGTAATCTGCACTGGAAGTGTGCTAATACCATGGATTCTCCTGGTGAGGAACCTCTGGATGCATTCTAACTGTTGAAATTACCTAGTTGAAAAATTATATGGAACTTACTGCTTGCTGTGATGGATTTGAAGTGTTCTTAAGACACTCAGTCTTACTGGCTGGATTCTGCTAAAATTCAAAGTCTGGTTATATTTGCTTTTACAGTCTGTTGCATACAGAAACTTGCAGAATATACACTGATGAGAGAATATACTTTGCAGCATCAACTTTAGAGCAGTAACAAATAACTTTTTATAATAAACCAAATGGACTAACGTTGCAGCTTAAAGTACTGTTCCAACTTTACTTCTCATATAGTACAGATGATGTGAGAGATATAACATTTACCTCAGGACAAATGTGTCCCTACCATACCCATAACATAACTGGATTCATACAGCTCTTTATATACAATTTTAGTCATGCACAAACATATACATTTCCTCTTGGTATTCTATTTTGGAGAATTGCTCATCCTGTAGAAATAGTACTAATTGTTGCAGATGCTGACGCAAACTGCTGACTTAATGATATTATTTTTCAGTTTCCTTGTTTCACATTTTTGCTGAATTTATAAGAGACCAGCTTTTCTGACAGTGTGAACATCCTGTATTCTATTTGGATCTTTGTATAAGAACATCTGTTCTTTTGCCAATGCTGATAACAGTGTCCTGTTGTCCATGCAGAAAACATGTTTTTGAGGAAACACATTGTCACAGTGTCATAAACATGTCCTGTTGTTTAAGGAAACATATTGTGTCCATTCTTTTTATATGCAGAAAAACATGTCAGTGTTCTTTAAAAGCAGATTTTGCATTTTTGCTCTTGCATACATCCTGCTTTTAAGTCTGTAAGGGAAAAATGTCCATTCAGCAGATTCCTTATTTTCCAAGCCATGGTAATTTAGTATGGATGCTGATTACATATTACTAAACTCTATTTCAACATTTAAGCAAGCTTTATCTTATACCTTATTTATGTTGCATATTTGTAGCAAAGTTACTTTCAACCTTAGTATATTGTTGAGCACACTCTAACAATTCCCTCTTTTTTATTTTAAACTAGGGAAATACATTCAGCATTATTTGATAATACTTTTTCATTATGACAATTAACAACAGTAACTTGACTAGCTTTTGCTAAGCAGACTTTAATACATGTAAATAATATGCAACCAAGCATTACAATAACAATAAAAGAAATTAAAAATACAGTGATTTTTCCTGTCCATCCTGTAAATAGATTACTAAACCATTCACTCCAGTCATCATTCCAGTTTTTTCTAGTATGTTGAGACACTTGTGCAATCACTTCTAAATGTGCTTTTACAGATGCTGTTTTGTCTGGAATAAATGTACAACATTGTTCTCCTATTAAAGCACATGTACCCCCTTGGGATGCTAATATGTAATCTAATGCCATTCGATTTTGCAAAACCATAGTTCGTATTGCTGTAATTTTGGCAATAATGTCAAGGACTGTGCTGAAAGTGGCATTTGCCAATACCTCAACTAGTTTAAATAGTTTTCTCAGCTCCCAGATGGCTTTTGCAGCCCTGTACCAAGGGAAAATACCTGCTCCAGAGATTACATCATCTCCTAAATCCATATATTTTAATTTAATATAATCAAGATTTTGATGATATATACGTGATGTATCTAAGGTGTCTACTGGATTTTCTGGACTTTCAATCACAGGTAATATATCCCTTTTCTTTTTTGCATTTCTAATGTTTCCTTTTGGTAACTCTTTTACATGATGCATTGCTGGTACCACTAATCCTATATAACAGGTGCCATCCCATCCCTTTGGTAACCATTTATAAGCATATTTACCACAGATGTAATATAACCCATCTGATAGAGCAACACTGCTATTTACCAGACTGCCATTTACTTGCCCCATAGTAGGAGTTTTATCATGTACAACTGTAAAGTTTTTATCTGTTTTACTTCACCAACATGTAATATTGGTTTTACACTCATTTTTATCATTTTGTGAAAAATGAAATACTGCTGTGTCACTTAATATTAACTGACCCTTAATTGGTATTAAAATAGGAAAACCATGAGAAAATACTCCACGTACTGGTATGTGGTTGTGAAAATTTACCATTTCAATTGTTTGAATACAATTGCTATTACCCACTGGAACAGTTCCATTTTGTTGAAAACATGTGATCCCCTGCACTATAGCAGATAACTGTACTCTTGCTTTACGTAATTGTACATTTATAACTTGATCTCCTGTTTCATTTATTAATACCCTCCAACTACTAAGAGAATTTAGTGGAATAGGTATTAGAGGCATTACCCTGTTATTTTTGGTATTAAACTACATACCCAACAATTAGAAACATTCATGCTTTTTGCATACCAACATTGTCTTGCTAAAAAGTGTTAAAAGATGGTGACCAATCTTGTTCATTTTTCCACATTTCTTTACTCTCTCTCTTATGTAACTTTACAGTTTGATTAACAGGTTGTAAGTATAATTTAATACTAAGCAATACAATAATAGTTAGTATGATAGCTATTATCAATTAAAAAAAACATCCTTTAAATAGAAATTCCATTGTTGAATCATTTTGCCTTTGGTCATCCGAAACTGGATTTCCAAAAGGATGCACTTTAAACCATGTCAATTTCATTATGGTTTTCTCTGTTGGAAACCTACAAAAGAATACATTTAATTAGATTTACATTGGTCACTATTTTTGATCATTTTTAGTTGATCTTTATGTACCAACATTGTTCTGTTTTTTTTTTTCCTTTGATTTTGTACACTAATGGTCCAATTTGTTCCACTACTTCAAAAGGGCCTTGCCAATTGCTAGCCCATGGTCCTTCCATTTGGAATGTTTTTACCAATACTTTGGTTCCACACGGAAGGTTTTCTTCAGCTGGTAATATTGGCACCTTTTTCCATAGATGGAACACTTGCTCCCTTGCATTATAGTCACATATACTAGTAAGTTGTTTTAGCCATTCCTGATGTTTGCTGATTTCTAGCATGGGCCTACCATTAGGTAAATCTGGATCAAATGGTAATTGTATGGGCATTTTGCGGCCTGTCATTATTTCATATGGGGAAATACCTGTTTTGCTGTTTGGTGTTGCTCGAATACCCATTAAAATACCAGGCAGATGATGTACCCATGTATTGCCCTTTTCCAAGCATGCCTTTTTTAGACATTCTTTTAACGTCCGATTCATACGTTCTACAATGCCATTAGATTGTGGATGGTATGGTACATGAAACCTTTGCTGTATGCCTAACAAATTACACATTTGTTTAATGAGATCACTAACAAACTGTGGGCCATTGTCTGACTCTATGACCCGTGGCCATCCCCAATGACAGAAAATATTTTTCCATAAGGCTTCTGCTGTTGCCTTTGCTGTCATGGTTTTGGTAGGAATTGCTTCTACCCATTTTGAAAAGATGTCCACTACTACTAGTAGATACCTGTAACCTCCCTTTGTTGTTGGTAATGGACCTGCATAATCTATTTGAACTGCATACCATGGCCCATCCGCTGGCTGTACTCGATGTAACTGAGGCCTTTTGCTTTTAGCATTTACCTGCAGACAGATTAAACATTCTTCTATAATCAGTTTGCAGACCTTTTTTAAATTTGGGTTCCAATACTTTTCTTTTACAACTGCCCATAACTTATCAGTTCCTATATGGCCCAGTATTTGGTGATTTAACTTGACCAACTGGCGTGCCAACTGAAATGGTACATATGGCAACTGTAACCCTTTGGAGGTGGTGTATGCATAGTACTCCTTTGGTGGTATACCTGCCAATCTGCATTGATCGGTTTCTTCTTTTAAGCCCTGTTGTTTTTGTATATTTACAAGGTCTTTCTCTATTGACTCTTTATCTAACTCTTTTAAGACACTAACTTCTACATTGGCATACTCATATTCTGGAAGTTCTTTTCCATTTTGTGCTGCTTGTTTTGCCAAAGTATCAGCTAACACATTTAATCTGTAAGTTTCACTGGTTGGCTTTTGATGTGCTTTTACTTTTAAGATGCTATACTGTCCTTGTTGTTTTGACATTGTTATAACTTTATATATGTCTTTTAATACTTCAGCATGCCGTAATGGTTTACCTACACTATCCACAAATCCTCGTCTTACCCAGGTTTCCATATGTAGTCTTAAAGAATTTACTATGTAAGCACTATCTGAAAAAATGTTAATAGGATTGTAATACTTTAGCACATACAGTACTGCCTCCAGTTCAGCTCTTTGAGCTGACATATGCCCTGGTAACTTGATTAGTTCAGGAGAACCCAGTTGTGGATTCTCTGGAACTATGGCAAATCCTGTCCAGTATCTGCCTTGGTCCCAATATCGTGCTCCATCCACAAAGATGGATGGCTTAAAGTGATCAAAATCAGATGCTAAAAATTGCACCTCAGGTGACATTATCTTTTCTAAACAGTTATGCTGTTTTCCTTCATATCCCATGTGGTTTGACAAATAGTATTTGTCCCCTGTCTATATAGTAACAGTTTTCATTCCAAAAAGTGCCATCCATTTTGCAAAGACTGCCTGACTAATACCATCTGTAATTTTATTCATTTCAAAACTGTCTATCAAAGCTTTTACAGCTTGATGTGGTGTTTGTACTATAATGCTGGAAAATATGGTCAAATATTCAGTTTGTTTAATACCCCAGTAAATGGCTAATAACTGCTGTATACATGGATGGTAGCCCAATTCCACTGGAGTCATCTTCCTGCTAAAGAAAGTGACTGGGTGTAATGTTTTTTCCATTCTGTTGTCACTACCATGTGGCCATTCCTGTAGTAGTACCACAGACAGTGTTTTTTTCCTGCTGCTGCTTGTAACACAAATGGTATCCTTGGTGTGGGTGCTATTAGTTCTGTAGCTTGTGCTAGTTTTATTTTTATCTGTGAAAATGCCTCCTCTTCATGAGATCCCCACTCTAAAAAGGTGGAGTTCTTTTGTTCCTGTAACATTTTGTATAGGGGAGCAACCACGGCTGCATAATCCTCTATACATTCCCTATTGTAATTCATGATTCCCATGAATTTATGCAAGTCTGCTATAGTCAGTGGCTTTTCCATTTGTAAAATGCCTTGTACACGTACAGGGCAAGGAGACCTTCCTGTTGGTTTTATAATAGTACCTAGAAACTTAACTTTTTGTGTCATAAACTGAATTTTTTCACTTTTAACCTTAAATCATGCTTGCTGTTATGAAAAACTCTCTTAAGAAGCCGTACATGCTCCTCTACTGTTTCTGACTGAATTAAAATATCATCAGTGTAATGTATTACTGAATCATCCTTTTCCAAATATTGTAGAATGGATCCTACTGTCTGATGAAAAATAACTGGACTGTTTTGAAACCCTTGTGGTAACCTTGTCATAACATATTGCTGGTTTTTAAATGTAAAGGCAAATCTTGGCCAATCTTTTTTCCTGAGTGGAACTGCAAAAAAGCCATTTGCTAAATCTGTTACTGTAAACCACTTACTTTGCGGCTTAATATGTGCAGCCAACTCTGGGACTCCTGGAATCAAATGTGCTCTAGGAGTGGTATATTGATTAACCTTCCGTAAATCAATAACAAGACGATAACTACCATTTTTTTTCTTAACTGGCCAGATTGGTGAATTTGTAGAACTGTTGCCCTTTTGTATAATCTCTTCTTTTCCCATTCTGCAATACATTTTTCCATGTGTTCTTCTGCTTCCCTATGAATAGGATATTGTTTTTGAAAAGGTGGTATATTGTCCTGATCACTTCCTACTCCTACTGGGCTTTCTAGTTTCCCACAATCACTGGGACCCTTGTACCATAGATTTGGGAATTGCTGTTGTAAATGTTTCCATACATCCTCACTGTCTGTATTTACATAGCCTGTAGGCTTTTCAGGTTTGTCAGGTAGAGAGATTGCATAGCAACCTGTACTTTGCTCTTCCTCTCTTTGTTGTTTGTCTCCCATCCACAGAATTTCATTAGTTAAATCAATTACTATGCCTAAAGGCCCTAGAATGTCCATACCAATAATGGTATTTGTGCAAGATGGATGCATTAAAAATGCACCCTTCCATATCTGTCCCTCTTGACTAAACTTTATGTCCACATTTTGGCTACTCACTGCATAGCATCCTGTGCCATTAAATGCTGAAATGCAAACCTTTTTTATAGGATTTGCTGGTAACTGTCTGTTTGTGACAGATACTGCTGCTCCTGTGTCTATTAAGACATTTTTCCACAGTGACCCCTCTACTCAAATATCAATCAGTGGTCGTCCATCTCGACCCTTTTTAAAGGTAGTCAGGAAAGATACCAGAGTAGGGGGGGCACATCCCTATTGTAAGGAAATCCACTCATCCTCTCCTTTATTATCAAATGCAATATAACACACCTCATGTTTTTGCTTGTCATCTTCCTTTGTGTCTGAATGATCTACATATTTAGGTTTTTCAATCTCTTTTTTTAACTGTTGCCTAGCTATTCCTTCTGCCTGTTCTATCAAATGTTTCGGATTTACAGGTGAAACTGTTTGAAAATCTACCGGGCATACTTTCCCTTTTCCTGTATATTGATGGCTCTTATAACTGTTTTTACCAATATTGTAAGGTTTTGTACATAATCCTGCTTTTCTTACTTTTCTTGTGAATTTGTTTGCTCTCTTTTTGGAAACACCCCCTGTTCTTCCTTCTTTTTGTGCCAGGCTTTGTAATGATCACAATTTTGCTTAACGTGTCATATTTTTTTACAAAAGAAGCATGTTGGTGCCTTTTGCTCATTACCTGTGCTTGATCCTGGTACTACAAGCATAGAGGCAGGAGCTGGTGGTGCTGACACAGCTCTTTCTGCTGGTGGTTGGTCACACCACCTTTGCCTTCCCCTGTTTTTTACCTTGCCAATTACTTCAAATGGCTCACTATTATCTTCAAATGCAAAGATATGGTGTGAGTATAATGTCCCATCATCGGCCATAGTCCGTCCCCTCATTAGTTTTTGTACCAAATCAGTGAGGGTATCAGAATTTTCTTCATCGATACATTTAATATCCCCTGGAACCCCTTTGACTTGTTCTAAGAAGCAATGTATTAACTGTTTTTGTATGTCTCTTTTTCCCATGTCTCTGTCTGTTTTTTTATATATGATTTGAAATGCAAGTCTAAAATGATCACTTTGTTCCATTAATTTATCTGTGATAGTAATTTTAAAATTATCTAATAATTTGGCTGTGAGAGGCTGCCCTTGTGTAAATGCCATTAAAATGGCTGTCATACGTCCTACTTTAGTGTTTAACTGATAATCATCTTGTTTTAATTGAATGAAAGTTTTAAAACATTTGGGAATGAAAATCCAGAAACATCTAAGTAATGCACATTCTAACACTAGTCAGGTACATTTATTTATTTTATTTATTTATTTACATTTGTTGACCAGGCTAGTCTAACTGGATACATGTCCATTTTCAGTAGAAGCCCGGGGAGAAAAGCTCCAAGCATAGACAGAAAACTTATTATACAATATTAATAAAAAATTAAGCTATAATCAAGTACAGATAATAACAATAATCTGAATATTTGGGAGAGAAAAAGAAAAACATATTGTGTGTGTTCTGAGATATTTAGAGGGGAATGAACTAAGATCAAATACAGAAAAATAAACAAAATTTGACAGGGAAAAAAACACAAAGAGTAATACATTTTAAAAAAGTTATAATAAACATTTTTTTTTTAGGATAGAGGATGGTTTCAGGTTAGTTTAGTTGTTAGTATAGGTAGGAAACATAGTACAGTAAAAGGACATCGAATGGTTTGATCAATATAGTACACTGGAGAAGTGAAGTAAAAGGGAGAGCAGGAATGGGTAAAGTGAAAAATCAGTCAGGGTTTGTGCAGGGACAAAGCCAGTGAGTTTTAAGATGTTCTTTGAGATGTTTTTTTAAAAAGATGTGTGGAAGAGAGAGTAGAAAGTTCACTTGGAAGCTGGTTCCAGGCTTTTCCCACAGTGTTAGTGAATAGAGAGTCCCCAGCTTTGTTGTTAGATTTAATAGTGGAAACTAGAAACTTATTAGCTGAGCCTAAGGGGACATTGTACTCAATGATAGGTCTGAAAAGAGCCAAGTAAAGTAGTATTATAACTTTCTAGGACCTGGATGCCATATCCTTACTTATAAGTTGGGTGACATAGAATGACTTTCTTACTATCTTGGCTATGTGTTGGTTGAAGGCAATATTGCTCTCCACATATATTTCCAGATCCTTAACTACCAGGTCAACTCTTAGGGGGTGCTTTATCAATGGAGTAATTGGCTTGTGCAAACATTTACCCAAAGGGCACTATAATGCACTTCTTGACATTGAGTTTTAAGCTCTGGCTTTGGCACCAGTCATTTTTCTCTGTTAGACCACTTTACAGGATGTTAATGTCACAGGGGAAATCTGCAAACTTGGTGAGACAGAAGACCTTGACATTAACTTTTACTTCAAGACAGTAGATGCTAGACAGGAGTGGACTCAGCATGGATTCCTGAAGTACTCTGATGGTGAATAATATCTTGGTGGAGGTGGTCTCGCCAGTTGTGACTTCTTGGGTCATATCTGTGAGCCAGCTGGCAATCCATTATATTATGTAGGGTTTTATGCCTAATTCATTGAGTTTGTCATCAATGCCTGAGTAGAGGATCTTATTGAATGCCTTAGACAGGTCAAGGTAGGTCAAGGTAGGTCTTCCCTTTATCTGTTGTCTTGGTGACACTCTTGAAGATGTTTATCAGGTTAAATAGGCAGGGCCTTCTCTTGACAAAGCCAAACTAGGATGGGTCCAGTGTCTGGTGGCTATCAGTGTCCTTGTTCATTTCCATAATAATTCATTCCATGGTGTGCATATTAGACTTGTCAGACTGATGACTCTGTAGTTTCCAGGGGTTGGTTGATGGACTACCTTTGTGAAGAGGGATGACTGTTGCAGTCCTCCATTCACTTGGTACATAACCTCTTTTTATGCTGTAGCTGAAAAGTGCTTCAAGTGGTCCTGAAAGGTCATGTTTTATGCTATTTAGAAAGCAACCCAGAATATTGTTGAGACCCTTTGAAGCAGCGTTTTTGGCCTTGGAAAACATCACCAAGACCTGCTTCCTTCTGATAGCTGGGGGGGGGGGGTATGCTGGAAGGGATCTCACTGTGGTAGCAGGGGAGAGAGGGGGGTAAAGTTTAAACTGAATTTGTCAGACAGCAGATTTGCTATGTGTCTATGCTCAGTTAAGGTGGTGCCATTTGCCACCAATAGAGCACACTGCTGTGTGTTACCTTCAAGGTTTCTGACATAGCTGACGAAAATCTTGTGGTTGTAATTAGCCTGAGATGCTATCCTGACCTTGGAGTTGGCCTTAATTAATCCTCCTAGTTTCTTGTTTAGTTTAATCATTTAATCAATGAACTCTTGTCATTATGAGTGTAACATTTAATGAATTTTGCCATAAAATTTTGGGGTCTATATTAGAAGAGCGAAGTGAGAAAAGAGTGAACACTCTTTCATCAACACGTAAAACTTGAAGTCTAAAAACAGTGAAGTTATGGAACAGCGATATTTTCCCAGGGAAAAAAATCGCTGGGCTGTTCTCAGAACTTTGCTGTTTTCTCCACTGTGGTGCGATCTCGGAGTTGGTATATTTAAGTAGGGGGTGTGTGGAGGGCACAGCCCCCCCCCCCCACATCAGGAGGTGTGGAGGATGAAGCCCCCTCACTTTATTTTGTCTTTATAATTTTTTTTTTGGAACAGTGATTTTTTTTCCCTGGGAAAAAAAAATTGCTGTTCCGTAACTTCTCTGTTTTCAGACTTCGGGTTTTACATATGTTTCATTGTTTCATTCTTCTAACAAAGACCAGACTTTTTTCATTTTGTTATGTACCCTGTTAAGGTTCGTCTCACCAATCCTGACTTCTTGGATCATATCTGTGAGCCATCTGGCAATCCAGTGAGTAATGTAAGGATTTATGCCACATCAATGAGACTGTCAACAACACCGGAGTGGGGGATCATATCGAATGCTCTGTTTAGGGTGGCAAAGTGGCATAGCAGAAATCATTGTTGCCTCACAGCAAGAGGTTCTATGGTTTGACTGTCAGTTGGGATACCATCTGTGTAGAGTCTGCATGTTCCCCCTGTGTTTGCATGGATGTCCTCTGGGTGGTCTGGTATCCTGCCATATTCTAAAGACATGCAGTAGGTGGACTGGACACACTAAATTTGCTGCAGGTGTGACTGCACGTGTGAGTGTTTAGCATGGAAGAACAGCTGTGACAGGGTTAGCCACCCAGCAGTGTGACCCTTGGCTCTAGACAATTGTTACTATTGAAGTGGCACGCTAACCCCATGTGCAAAAATTGGAAAAGGACATTGTGGATGGATGGATGGATGGATGGATGTATGGATGGATGGATGGATGGATGGATGAAGGTTGGGATCCCACCACTGTGGTTTACTTTTGCTGTTTGTTATTGACTTACTTCTCTAGGTACACCAGCCTATATGTAGCCTTTCATGTGTTTGAACAGGGCTTCTGTGAACAACTCTGCATAGGTTGTTGTGATCCTAGGGTTTTGGGGTACTGCATTTTGTCAAACTGTCACTAAAGAGGATGTAATTTGCTTTAGAATAGTTTCTGTTAGAGATTTAATTGAGTTTTCCAAGTTGATCTTTATTTCAAAGGAGACAGCTTTGTGATCTGACCTCACCATAGAGGACATGACATGGGGGAGTGTAGCACCCCCCCCATGTTGGTGAGTACTAAGACCAGTATGTTTAAACTTCTGGTTGGAATGTTAATAAAATCCAGGAAATATTGTGCCTGTGAGTTTGAGGCAGTATATGTTTGTCAGTCTACAGAGGGATAGTTAAAGTCCACCATGAACAGGGCATTTGGTTGGATGTTGAGTATCTCTTGTAGGTCTAGTTATGAGTTATGAGATTCTTAGGGCATAGATTGTGACCTATAGTTAGTTCGGATATGGCAAGGGACTTTATGTGTGGTGACTTGCACATGGATGAACTCCAGGGCATCTTCCTCTTTAACCAACCTGAAAGTGTATTTATTGCTGATGTAGATCAAGACACCTCCACCTGTAGACCCTGTCTGTGCTGCTGTTGGTCTAAATCTATGGAAAGCACTGCAGGGAGTACTTTTTGCAGCTTTAGACTAAGTCTTGGTAACTGCACAGATGCCTATATTCTCCAAAGTGAGGAGAGCTTGTACCAAATGGAGTTTCTTGTTGAGGCTCCTAGCACTGATAGCATCTTAAGGTTTTTTTTTTTTTTCTGTTGGAAGGTTTATAATTTTGTAATTGTCTAACAAAACACTCTAAAAGGGTGAATAACGTTTTAGCCAAACTCTGAAAGCCCGGGGGGGGGGGGTGTGGCAGGCGCAGACCATCCTTGTCAACGCAACGTGGTCTGTTAACCACGTTCACACATGCTGACAGATATTGAATCCCTCTGGATGACATCAGAAATAAGCCAATTGTTAAAATTAATAAGTTTTTGTTCAAACTGTGGCATCATCCTTGGTGAAGGTAGAATGCTGCTCAATGCAAGGCACATACCTGCCTGTGACACATATTCAGAAAGATCATAATGTCTCTTTTAATATAGTTCAGTAGGGTATGTCTCAGGTCATTTATACCACCTTGGACTATGATAGAGTCATATTTGTATGTGTGGTGCAGTGATTCATATTGCAAGCATGATACTGCGGATCCTGGCTCCAGATAAGCAGCTGTCCATTATCTTCTCCTTGCCTGGCCTGGTGATTGGGGATCTGTGTATCATACAATGGAATCCCCCATGACAAGAGTTCCTGTTAAAGTGTTTGCTTGTCTTATGGGCTTCGATCTTGGGGGAGAATTAGGTGTAGGCTTATGTGATGTGTTTGTTGTTACTTTTGATCTGTACTTTGGAGATTACTGAGGATAGGGGTTGCTGTTTGCAGGATTAGGTATTTGAGGTTTGGGAAGGTCTGTTTTAAGTGCTTCAGCATAAGAAGGTCTAAGTGTGTGGTGAGCAATATGTGTTGAAGATGTAGTGTTCTTGACAACCTTATTTGTAAGCAAGATTTTTGCCTCCAAGGAAGTTATGTATATACATCTCTCACATACATTGTTAGTTTCTTTAAGTATTAAATGGTTGTCTCAGCACATGAAACAATTGCTACATTGTGTCAGAATACTTATATCTACCAAGCTGGCCACCGAGACATTTGGAAATTTCACATTAAAAAAAAAAAAAAAGAAAAGAAAACATCCAACCACATAGTTCTATCAAAAGTAGAAAATAAAACAAAATAATCAACAGCCAGTCCCTAGAGTACAGAGGTCAGACTTTAATTATAAATAATCGGTTGTGTGCTTTCATCCTGTACAAATAATGGACTTCAACAGAACCTTAAAACCTTTCCAAAACTAAAAGGCTCATAAACTCCATTCTGACATACCCCTTTGATAGATTTCATTTGACACAGTATTTAAAACCCTGGCAAAATATTTAAAGATGTATAAATGCACACTACTAAAAACACTGAATTGCATTTATATATAAGTATATATAAAAAAATTTACACAACACAAAATGAAAGCCCCAAAAATCTTATGTCAAAACGCGACATAAAAAATCATATTTTTAAAGCACAACATTTAAGTTCACTAATAATAGAAATTGTTTTTTGATACTGGTGAGCCTTTTGATATGATATGTAGGTGGATGAGTAAGGGTTAATTTTGTTGTCACACTGATAAAGTTGTATATTTAGCAAGATGTAATTCTTGTCTGGCATTCTATATAGGGAAAACAGAGAATGCTTTGAACAAAAGAACAAAATAATTTATCAGTACAACTACAGTGTAAAGAAAAAAGACTGTAAAAGTACCCTTGCCAGACATGCTGCGCTGTGCAGTAATTTTGGGTTCCTATTAAATGATCGAAGGTGCATTCTTTCAAATGCATCTTGATCAAACTTGAAAGTACGAAAAGGCAAAATAGTGAGACGGCATATAAGTGAATTCTTTCCCTGGGAAATAAATCACTTGGCCTCTTCCATTACTTAGCTGTTTTCGTCACTGTAGTGTGATCTCGGAGTTGGTATATTTAAGTAGAGGGTGTGTGGGAGGAGCACTTTATGTAATGTTTTAAAATGTTTTTTTTTTTTTTTTTTGTGGAATAGCGATTTTTTGCCCTTGGAAATAAAACGCTGTTCTAAGTGTTCGAGATTGCAAGCTTTCGCTTGCATGGGTCTGATAAATCATTGTTCGCTTTGTTAAGCATTCGATGATTTAACATAGACCTGTAATTTCACCAAATTCAGGTTTTGCATTTTGAAAAAGATAAATGCAATATGTTATGAGGGAACTGGCAAAACCACATTTTATGCAGAGAAATGATATGATAGATCCATATGGACGCCTCTAATTTAGCAGATCTCAACAAAGCAATTTCTATTTATAATTAAAATTCAGCCTCTGTACTCTAGCATACTGGTCATTGACTATTATATTAAATTTCATATTCTTGTTGTCTGAACCTGTAATAGGGTGGTCAATTATGGTTTAAGGACTGGGTTTTACAGAGGCCTCCTGGGGTGGTTTCTATGGTTAAGGGTAGATATTATATAGTGCTAGGATATGGTATTAGTTCTATTTGTTGGGCAGACTAGATGGTCTAAGCTTAACAGCATACAATGCTTCACTGGTTACAGTTGTAATACTTGGTAAATTTTACTAAGTGTTTGCTTCTGTACAGGGCACTACCAGCCACTGTTGCATTGTGAAGCAGCTCCATGCAAATGCACCTAATTTATTGCAAATCAAACAAACCTAAAAACTGACTCCTTTGCCCTCTGACCAATAAATAAGTACACTTTAAGCTTTCCTTGAGTGCTTTTCAACCCAGTGAGATCAGGCAATCTCCTGTGCTCCCTGGACAATAAACAAGTATACATTGAGCTCTCCTGGAGTGCTTCTTAACTTAAAGATACCAGGCAAATACCCACTGCCACATTTGGAAATTTCATATCCATATTGTCTAGATCTATATTAGGGTAGTCCATTATGGTTTAAAGACTGGGTTTTATAGAGGTCACCTGGGGTGGTTTTTAGGTTGTATGGTATTAGTGTTGTTTGATGTGAAAAAAAATTGCTGCACTAAGCTTCACTGTATTACAGATTACAGTCCTAATATTAGTTTTATTGTTAAATTCTACTATTTAAGCTTTTGCTTCTCTACAGAGCACTTCCAACAACCACTGTGCAGTGAGCAGCTCCGTGCAAATGTACCTAATTTATATAAATGGAAAAAGAACTGACTCCTGTGCCCTCTGGCAATTAAATGACTATACTTTGTGGTCTCCCAGAAAACTTCCCAACTCAGGAAGACTAGGCAAACACATTCTTCCACACAACAAATTATCCTGGACTTCCTAATGTCAAAGCACAGCAAGAATGGCTCTCAGTGCAATTCAACAAAAAAAAAGTATGTCCCTGGCTTACAGTTTTTCTTATGTGTTTCCTAACTCAGATAGACCAGGTCACCATCTGCTTCCACTAGATGGGCTATCCCAGTCCTCTTAACATAAAAAGACAAACAAAATTGCTTGAGAGTGTAATGCTACCACAAACTAACTTAAACAAAATAACTGGACAAGGCAATTTCAAGTATTAGGGATTTTTAAAATGATTTAAAGTGCAAAAATCAACAAATAAAGCAAAAGAAAAGCAGGAGCACTCTAAAACACTTAATTGAAGTACACTACATGTCTTTGTCACCTGCTCACTGCCCTCTGTTTCAGAACTTCTGGTTTAAGCTTCCACAAGTCTCTATAGATTATACTAGCTCTGGTTTTCATGGTGCCAAGTCATTTCACCCAGGGGATTAACTGTTTTACTTGTGGGTTTTTACATTGTCTTGCCAAACATGGATGAGCTATTTGTATGCATACCAATCGTGTGGATTTAATTCTTGCACACTTTTAGATTTTAGTATGTGATTATTACAGACTAACTGGTCCTATTCTGCAATCCTCTTGATAAACCAGGAATGCTAAATGTGTGTGGTGCTACATTCTTCATTCGTTGTGGGTGATACAAGATTATACTTGTAGGGCCCAAACCCTAACACATACTGTATCTCCCAACTTCAACAACTCTTCATAGATTTCTAAGATACATCATTGTAAGACTTCCAAGATGGCTGCACATTGAGTAACAGCTTAATTCCAGCTCTCTAGCTGACCCAGTGTGAAAACAGAAACTCAGCAGAGATGGCCAGTAGACTTTTGTGTTTCTGGGTAAATTTCAGTAACTGTCTAGTAAGTGTACTGCTCAGAGGACCTGAAAAAAAATCAGATACAAAAAGTGAAGAGAAACACTGACTGGGAAAAGTTCTGCTGCTGTTCAGCAAAAAGCAGTTTAACCTCCAGACATGACTTCCAATAACCTAGAGGAAAGTATAAGACAACTGCACACAGACCTGGTTAAAATAAACAAAACACTGATGGAGTATACCAACTCAAACAGCAAAAGGTTGGAAATGGAATAACTTTTAAACAGATATTCAGATGAGGTGCTAAAACTGCAAAAATCAGATGTCGAAATGAAGAAAAGGCTGACTGAACATTAGACTGGTCAAGAAGAAATATTTAAAAAAATAATAGCATTAGAGGGCAGGGCATGTACGGAAAACCTGAGATATTCAGCTGGAAGGAACAGACTGCATTAATTTTTTGAAAGCACAAATAAGCAACTGGACTGGTTTTCCCCAGCAGGAGTTATTAGTTGAAAGTGCACATCATGTGTATGCTTGAAACCTGCCTATGAGAAAACACCCTAGACCTTTAATAGTAAAGATACAATCCTACCAGAAGAAGGAGTTGAGTCTGACAAAACTGGC
Organism: Protopterus annectens; assembly: GCF_019279795.1. Taxonomy (NCBI): domain Eukaryota; kingdom Metazoa; phylum Chordata; order Ceratodontiformes; family Protopteridae; genus Protopterus; species Protopterus annectens. Next base: position 174,154,842 of record NC_056727.1, on the reverse strand, counting down.
AGAAGGACAAGTACTAAAAGTGGGAGACAGCAGAGTATTTTTGGAGAATGATTACTCACTGTACATTAGGCAGAAAAGAAGAAAATGCATTCCACTATTCGGGGAATGTTGAGAATCAGGCATGAGAGTCAAACTGCTGTACCCAGCTATCTTCAAACTATTCTTCCCTGGAGGGACAAAATAATTTTTTGATAAAGTGCATGTTAAGGAGGAAATGCAAAAGTATGTCCAACAAAAAGTGAGCTGTGAAACAGAAGGAGAGTCTGCTTCTTGTTCTTCTGGTAAAAAAGAACACAAAGATTCTGTGCCAGTGAAACATTTCCCAATGTTTCAATTTAAAATGGTGGATAGAAGGAAGGGAGAATGAGAGTTGACTAGAATAATTGAGAGTGCATTGAAAATGAAGCAGATACAGGATTTGGGAGATGGAGAGGAACAGGAATAAAACCAGTAACTTGGAAATTGACAAGTCTGGGATTACAAAGCAATAATTATATTTGTGAAATATTACAGATCAAGAATGTCTGGAAATATTGGACCTTGTGGACTTTGTTGAACTTGTGGGGGGTTGTAAAACATATGCCCTACTTTATGTCATTAATGTTCAGAAAAAAGACTTAGGGAGGGGGAAGAGTAGGGAGAATGTTAACTGTAAGCAAAACAACATTTTTCTTAATAGTGCTATTTTTATAGAGTATGATTTTTTCATGCTATAAAGTAAAGTTTTCTTAGTTATAGTGTAGAGTAATAAGGATACTTTTCTAAACAAGTGCTCCTGATTTTTTTCTTTTACTTTCTCCCTTCTTCACTCTTTCTCCTGGTTTGGTTTTAAGAAATGTAGACAATGTAATATAAACAAATAAGAAAAGTCTGGTTAAAAGAGCATGACAAAAGAAAAATGAATGTGCTTTTTTCATTCTTGCATGGGGGAATGGCTGTATTAAGGCCCTTAGCTTGATTTAGTAACAAGCTTTAAGAGAAAGCAAGTAAATGAAAAAGAATATTGAATATGGTTATATGGTCCTTTTCTGGCAAATAAATGTATGCTTAGTAGCAATTCTGTATCTGGTCCTCCTGTCTCCATGGAGACAATCTGATAAAGAGAAATTGGCTAGGAGATAATGCTCTCTGAAAGTATTCAGTTGTTTTCCCAGCTGGAAGAGCTGCAAAGATAAAACAAAACCAGACAGCACTTTGTAGAAGCACAGGCTGCACCATACATCTTAGCATGGATAACCTTTCTTTTAGGTTAACCCAAGTATGTAAGTGTGGCTGTCAGTTTGGGAAATTTGCTCCTATTAGGAGGATACAGCTTCAGTATTTGAAGATATGCATAATTGTGTGTGATAGTATTAAGTTGGTAGGTTTTAGGGGGTATTGGGGGTGTGCGTGTCTTTTTTTGTTTGAGGACTTTCAATAAAACAAAAGGTTTTGTAAGATGTGACATAGGCTCAAATGGATATGACAAGAAACAACAGTATAAAAGTTCAACCTGCCAAACAGTATATGCATGCAACACAAAAGCTGTGACTAGGCATTTAACAAAAAAAGCTGTTAAACATAAAAGGTGGGAATAATAACTTTTTAGTACAATGATGCTTTCTGTAATGTCTATAAATGTCAATGGTCTCACAGATAAATGCAAAAAATAAGAATAATAAACTATATTAACAGTGTAGAGGGGAAATAGCTATGGTAAAGGAGACACACTTGGAAAGAACTGAACATGTGAGACATTGGTACTTTCCCTCCTATCTGTTGAAAAGAGAGGAATATGTGGAATGGGTAGTGGAAATTATTCAGGAGCTATTAGAGAAGATAGAAATGTATTCTGAAAATATAGCTAGGAACTAGGATAAAAGTAAACTGGAGTTTAAAAATAGAGTGGAAATAAAAGAAAGTGAGATATGGTTAAGAAGTTGCAAGAATTATTTAGAGGGACTGACAAATGTTAAAGTATAGCAGTTTAGAGGGAATCTCACTGAACAAGAAGAGGAGCAGCTGCAGAATGCTAAACAAAAAAATAAGGGGTTATCTCGATAATATGCATGAGTTTAGAAATGAAGCACTGTGAACACCCTAAAGTTTAGTTAGCTTAAACTGTCAGATAGTGGACAGGGTGCAACTATTTAGGTCAAAGCTACTAGAAAAAATATGAATAGCCTTTTGAGCTATTCGATCTAAGCTAAAACACCAAGCAGTAATAGTAAGAAATATTTGTAAATTAAACACCAAAGAGTAGTAAAAAATCTTGTTGCGATCAAAATTTCTTCACTTTTTCAAGTTCTTCATAACAAAACAACAAATCTTGGTGTGATTAAAAACAGCTTCACTTCTTAATAGCAAAACAACAAATCTTTATTGGGTGATCGGCAGATAACCACTGTGCTTATGTAAAGAAACTAGAAATAGATATTGTGTTTATACATATTTCAAAAACAAAGAAAAAAATCAACATTCTGTTTAATTCTATAGAAATATAAACTTAATTGTGATTGGTTAAAACTTGAAGCTTCACTTCTTAGTAGCAAAACAACAAATGTTTATAGGATGAAACATATAAATCAACAGATAAGCACTGTTCTTATGTAAAGAAACTAGAACTAGATCTTGTGTTTATACATATTTCAAAAACAAAGAAAAAAATCAACATTCTATTTAATTCTGTAGAAACTCAAACATGTAGTTGTGATTGGTTAAAACATGAATATCTCTTAGAATATATATTAGAATATAGGTGGTTTTCATATTTAAATGGTTATCTTGCTTCCAGCTTCTGTGTGATTGAATGGGGTGTTTGCAGCCAGAAATTCAGTAGTAAAACTTGAATGAAAAAACTCTGAAAAACTGGTGTGCTGTAACACTTATAAATGCATCTATTACATTAAAGCAAGTACTAGTTTAGATATTTTTAAGAACAGCCTGGACACCTATTATGGGAACAAGTGTTTTGGTATATTGGTAAGCTAGAAGGGCATTAATGCCCATGCCTGAAATATTTGTATGTATGCATATATAAGGATATAGTAATTAGGGTCCATGTGTTTGGTGGTTTTATAGAAACATAAATGTGTACCATTAGGTGTTAAACATCTAATAAACTATGTAGGCTACCTTGTCCAAAACACATAGTGCACTATCCATTGTCTGTGTGATTGGATAGAGAAACTGTATGCTGGAAATCAAGAAATAAAACCTGACTGGGTGAAAAATTGAAATGCTGGTCTGCTATGGTTCTTAAACACTGGTAATGACTTTGCAATTTGGTTTATGTGTGATTGGCATTTTTTATAGAAACTAAATGTTGTTCTTGGTGTACAGCAGATTAGCAGTTAAATAACAGTAAGTTTCTTAAATTACATAGGAGAATTTAAATAATAAGAAAAGCAATCCCAATTAAAATGCCACTGTATGTTAAAAATTAATAAATATAGATTGTCTGCAGCGCTTTTGCTCATGCATCTTCAGATCTGCCTCTTAGGTATAACCTTTTAATTCGAAAGAAAACTTTTTGTACGCAGAAGTACAATAACTAATAACCTATTAAAAATTAATAATAAATGATTGTATAAATCTCCACCAAAGTCAAATTAAAACAGGAGTTCAGATGACAATAATAAGTGTGGTGATGGAGTCTCCTAAGATTGAGAACGCGGGTGATGGAAATCTGAGTGTTACATCCTGGTAGTTTATATGCTTCTAGTCTGATCTTACATTCTAATTTGCATTTTCCCAGTCTGTCATTTAATGATCCATGTAGTTCGTCTTTTGATATGTGATCTAAAATATGAAATTGGAATGTCTTGTGTCCCGGTTGATCTCTGTGGAGTTTAGTTAGTGCATTGCTGTTGTTGCTGTAGCTGTAGCAGATGTCTGTAAGGTGTCTAGCAATTCTGGTTTTAAGTCTGTTGATAGTTTTCCCAATATAGAAGACAGGGCAACAGGTGCATTGGGCCCTGTAGACTACTGATTCTGAACTGCAATTCCTAGGTTCTTGGCTGTGGTAGTAGTGGTCAGTGTTAGGGCAGTGGAAACCTGTTTTGTTGCTCATGTGCTTACAGTAACTGTGGTAACTAATAACGTTTGCAGCTAGGATTATGTCAATATGGTTTGTGATATAAAATGCTTGCAGCTAAGATTGTGTCAATATGGTTTGTTTTCATTTATATAAATGCATGATTGCCTATGTCATAAGTGATAACTTAATAAAGATGATTCTTCTTTAAAAAAAAAGTTTTGTAAAGCATGACATAGGTTCCAATGCTGATAAAAAATCTGTATAAAGAAAAAAAAAGATTCATCCTTGCAAAGTTTGGTGGAGACCCCCTTCCCTAGCTGTGCATTGAGATAGTTGTAGTTGTGGTGTAACATCTGAGATAATTTGAAGGCTAGTACATAACTAGATAAATTAGGTAAACGCCATCACCAATAGCATTTGACAATGTATTCTAGTTGGGTTGGGATCCTCCTATGAGACACATTCAAAATATGAGAGTTGACCATGTTTTGAATTTGGGTGAGTTTAGGTGATCCATTTGAAAAGGGAGGTTGTGGAACATGTACATGATATGAGGCATAATCATGATATTAAGAGCTTGCATCTTACCCAAGATGGAGTATAATGAGTCTAATTTGTTCAGATAAGTATCTTTCAACTTTGTAGTGAGATGAAGAAGACTGAGGTCTAAAGTACTCAGTCAACAATTGCAAGCTTGAAGACCCTAATACTTAGGATTTAATGAGTGGGGAATTTTAGATGGATTTTCAGTCACCTGCTGCCAACTTGAAGACCCTAATACTAAATGGTTAATGAGTAGGAAATTTTAGATGGATTCACATCAAATACCTTGTTACTACAAGTCATGCAGGAGGATTTTTGTATATTGCACTGCAGTCCAGAAGTTGCTTCAAATTTGTCTAATATATTTAACACTCCTGGAAGAATGAGGGAAATATTTATGTTCCATAACAAGCAATCACCTGCAAAATGGTAAAACAAACTCTTAATCCCCTGTGCTTTAAGCATATTTTCCAAATAAAGCCAAACTTTGACCTACAGTTCCTCCGTTACAAGTAAAAAAAAAGACCCGGAGAGAGGGCAGCCTTGTTTGGCCCCTTTTTTACATTACCCTAGTTCAGATAATCCATTGTTAACCATCACTCTAAATTATGGTAATGTATAAAAATGCTTAACACATCTGAAAAAGGTCTCACCAAATCCTCTAATCTCTAGGGTAAGAAACAAAAAATCCATGCACACCTTGTCAAAAGCCTTAGATGTATCAAATAGAATGATTTTGGATCTGTCATGCATTGCTTAATGTCCCTGAAGGTAGGTCACAAGTTCCCACAAATTGTCTGTAATAGATCTTCCATGAACAAAGCCATTCTTGTCCTAGCTGGATTAGTTCTGGAAAAATCTTATCAAGCTTGGTAGTCAATATTTTGGCAAAAATTTTCCAGTCAAGATTAATAAGGGAAATAGGTCGGAAGTCACAGACTGAGGAGACAGAATCCTTACTCATGGAGACTAAATTAAAGATTGTTTGATTTTGTGATGCTTTTGGTTGTCTATAGAAACTCTGATGCTTGAAAAGCCAAAATAGTTGAAGTGTTAAACTATTACCTCCCCTTTTGTAAAGTTCTGAGGGATAGCCACCTGGACCGGGCACCTTATTCAGCTTTAGAGCTTTGACAGTATATGTAATCTCCCTGTGTGAAATAGGTTGGTCTAGCTTATCCTCTCCTTAGAGTTTAAGGCATGCCATTTAGCTGCTAAGTGGTCCCAAATGGGGGAGTCATCTGTTGGGCCTTGGTCATATAGACTATTAAAATACTGAAGAAAGGTCTCCCCTCACCTTGGTGTCATCTGATAACTCCTGTCCCAGGTGATCCTTAATCTTGAGTACCCTGCAGCTGAGGTGACAGTGGTTGATAGAAATATGCAATACACCTTGGGTTGCCCTCTCTTTTTAACCACCAGAATTAGCCTTTCCTCATAAGCTTAGCCTCCACTTTGGAGGTTACGAGCATCTAAATTTTGGTTTTGTAGTAATGATTCCTTATTTTCAAAGCTGAGGAATCCTTGGCACTTATTAATTGTTCTTGGACTACTTTAATTTTGTACAATTTGTCTAAGTTATGTTATTATTTAGTTTTATTCTTCACCTCTTCTGCATCCATGTGATTCCCTCACACTGCTGCATTACATCCTTCCTACAAGTCCCTTGCACTCAGATTGCCAACCTCCCCATTCCTGTTAAAGACATCAGAGATTATCTTCCTTTATTTAACCTGGTCACCCCAATTGTGGTAGGGATAATGAGCTCATTGCCACCTCTCAGTCTCCCTGTATTCCTCCTTACTGTTCATGACAATCAAGATTACAGCATGGTTCATCAGGGAAATGATGTACTATTAAGGGAGATTTCATGACACATTGAGTTTAATCAGATAGAAAGTCAAGACATCATTCAACTACCAGCTACACTTCTATCCAATTTCTGTAGGCCACTTACAGAGCAACATGCTTCTTGTTTAAGTCTGATGACACAGAAAAAGGTCTAACCATGTTTGTAGCTCAAGGGGCTTGACGTTTAAGATACCTGGGTTGTGGGCCCAAGTTGCTACAATGTTTCTGAGACTCTACTATGGAGTTCTATTTCAGTGGACTCATAGAGGGCCTCCTGGATGTTTACAACATCCTGTCCTTGTTGCCAGATGAACTCACTGTTGAGGCTTAGTTTTTGCTAATGAGGGTGTGACTTCAAATACAGTGTGGTCAGATGTGGGTTTTACAGTTGGTATACCTTCCATAATTTGTACTCATTCAGGGTTAACTCAACAGGCCACCTAATGTTTCTTGTTCATGTGTAGTGAAGCTTTACCGGGGGAAGAAGAGTGCAGACCATCTCCCATTCCATCTCTTCCTCATAGCACCCACCTTCCTGATTATCTACCTCTTCCATTTCAGTAAGCTGTGACTGGATGGTGTATAAAAATTCCTGTGCTTCTTGAACTGTTTTGGAAAACAGCTTTTTCCCAACATTTTCAGCCAGCATGAGTGCTAGATAAATAATATCAGTATTGTATCCAGTGTTAGAAATGCCCCTGCTCATGGTTAGCAAATGCCTCCACACCCTGTAAAGCATCTGTGAATACTCAGCTATTATGAATTAGTTAGTCCCTGGTCCTGGCAGAGTTCATGTCGTGAATTAAGTTTGCTAGCATTCCTGTTCCTCACACAATGTTTTTCCTCTATTGCTGGGTTCAGTTGGCACAGAAATGATACCATCTTGGTGAATAGATGCTCTAAAAAGGGATGGAGGTTAGACTTTTATTCACTCTGGTAATCATTACTCTCAAGTTTACTGCTGGATTGTTTGTAAATAAAGCATGTAAATCTGATAGCTCATTCTGCATTGTGTTGACCTCTGTCTATAGGGCAGAAATCATTTGTTTCACTGAGTTATCATCTGTAGCCATCAGTTCAATGTTCTGCTGGTGCTGCAGACCTCAACTCAATCAATTGGCTAAACAATGTGAAAAGTGAATATCTCAACAGTTTTCTATTTTCCCTACGCTTGGCACTCTCAGGAATATATAAAATATGATAAAAATGCATGTGTTTTCCCAGCAATTCTGGAAAATCACCCACTCAGTAAACTCATCAGTGTTATGATAAGAATACAGTTCAAAAGTATTACATGATAAAATATTGTCTATAGACTGAGTCAGTACCACACATGATGTGAAAACTTCAAGCAATCCCCCCAAAAATGCCACCAATATGTCCATATTAAAAATATTACAAACTACAACTACTTAATATCCTGGCATCGTAAACATAGGTAGGCTAGTATAAAAATAAATACATACAAGAAAATGTAGGTAACATCACTGATTATTGCAGATAGGGAGTTAAGACGGTTCTTTAAATCATAGTGAAAACTTAAGAGGATAGGAAGGGAGTAACTACAGAGCTACTGTTTCAGGTAGATAGGTCAATAAAGGAGAAAGTATTTTATCTAGAATTAAGAAAGTCATTTTATATTTTAAATGTACTACAGTTATGATAGTTTGATTAGATGGCTCTAAAGGGAAGGTCAGTGACTAAGGGTTACTCCATGGAGGGGCAGTATCCAATGTTATGAAGTTAGTAATTAAGTGTGGTAAGAATGTAGAATGTCCTATGAATAAGAGATAAGCAATTAGCTTCTGATATGACATAGCAGTGATATTTTCTTTTGGGGGCACGTGTTGTCTATCTGAAGATTTTTGTTTAGGGATGTTTATAGAGCTGATTTGTTAGCAGCATATTGAATGAGTAGACATGTATCCTGCACAGATAAAAGTAGCACATATGTAGAGAAACATGCTGGAAATGCAGATCACCATTTAGTGGTCACTTATGTACATTTGCTTTTTGGTGATTTTTCTTGGAGTAGGACATCATGGCTACATTACAGTCTTGCTTCAATATGATTATCCAGTTAGAAAAATATTCTAAGACCATGTAATGCCATGCTATATTTTTGCATTTTATGATTCATTTAGCAGGAAATAAGTCACTTTAATACTCATTAACATCCTGAAACCACATGCAATGAATTACCGTTTCATTGAAAGGACATGTAATGCTTGCAGCTGATTGCAGAGCTTTACTAATGGAAAATGGTTTTCTTGAATGCCGCTTGGAATGTTTTTCTCCTTCTATATCTGCGTCTGTGATCTAGTCTATTCCATTTCTATATCTGTTTTCTAGAAAATCCCTCCATGACTCTTGCCCTATTCAGCAGCTTTAACAGATATTTCCCAAAATACATCCTGTTATAAAGGCTGTTATATACTGCTGCAAAGCTATTTTGTCAGGTTAGTTACCCCCTCTGTTTCTCCGGTTCGATCCTCGGCTGGGGTGCCTTCTGTGCGAAGTCTGCATGCCCTCCCTGTGGTCGTGTGGGTTTCCTCCGGGTGCTCTGGTTTCCTTCCACATCCCAAAGACATGATATAGGTGGATTGGACACTCTAAATTGGCCCTAGATGTGAGTGTGTGCATGTGTGTGCCTTCTGTGGAAGGTTGGGTGCTGGTCTGGCAACTCAACACTGTAAAACTCCACTGCCAATCATGAGCGGATGAGTGATCTGCTGTGGCGACCCCTAACATGGAAAAGCCGAAAGAAGAAGAAGATGTTACCCCCTCTGTAATCAATGCAATCTTCTGAATATTTTGGAAATAAATTAATTTTATTAGTATCAAGGAGCAACAATGCAACACAGCCTCTCATTTTACCTTCTTTTCAATAAAGTCAGTAGAAAGCCCTACCTTGTCCTTTTTATTCTTACAAATCTCTCTAGCTGCAATATATCTCTCCACTTATCTTTGAAGTACTTTAAGTTAAAAAAATGTGAATTCATTTGATCTTTTCTTCAATACTAATTTTAAATATTTTGAGGAGTAGATCAGTTTGATGATGGTATAAGAAATGCAGCTACAAAGGGCTGAGAAAATGGATTAATTAAGAAACTATCTGAAGATAATATAAAATAATTTCCCTTTCACACTCAGTCTCTGGCTTCTTTAAGACACTATCGGAGTTATACAGCTTACAAATTAGCTCCAAAGGTAATCGCAAAGGTCACTGTACTCTCTTAGTGGGACTTTGGATATCAGATCATGGCAGCCTCCCATTTGTCACGACAGTGCCAAATCAATGTGTCATTTTTAAATGAAATACACATCTAAGATATACTGTTGGCAAACTGGTCTGCACGGTTCACATTATGAATCAGCAACAAGATAAGACATTATAAGAAATGGACCTCACTGTAAATAATGATGAATAACAATGTAACTGTCAGTAAGAAGTGATACTTAATCAGAAGAGGAAGAAAAGTCAGCAGTGAAAGAGGAGTTGAGTAATTTGTGATTTTGTAAGTAAGTAGTGGAGGAACAGTAAATAAATACATATGAGTGGTAGTTATTGAGTAACTCAAGCACTTTCCCTATATGCTAAAAACTCCTGCATAATTTAAGATTGAAGAGCACTAGAATGAAGAAATAAGCAATTGGTTAGAGTAACTAAACATGTAACCGGAGTCTAAGGAAGTCAGTAACATCTGCATTCAGTTGGGTTGGCTAGGCAGCTGTGAAAGCATGCTGGTTTGTAATGTCCTAGTCCAAAATGGCTGTTGGTATCTCTCCTAGCACTTACAATTTTCACAGCTATGCAGCCACTGAAGAAACTGAATGTAGTTCTATTTCTTTATAGAATTTTTACTGAATTAATGATATTTCCTTCGAAGTACTGTAAATGAAAAAAGTGTGATTACTTAACTTTTTATTCAAGGAAAATGTGTACCCTGCAATTACATAGGTTCTTAGGTTCATAGTTGTTTACTAGACTAACAATCTCAAGGGCCTTTTTTAGCCTAGCCATGCATCCCAGATCTCTGACAGGTTCTGGTACCCTTGGTTAGTGTAAGCAAGGGCTTGGGAGGTGAAACATTTAAAAGCGGGGTCCTGGGAGATGGACCATGTACAGGCTGCCTTTGTCCATTAGAGACACAGTTGCCAAACCAGGGATGAATTTCCTGTTTCCCATCCAACTGTCCAAGTTACACTTGAATTAGGTTAGAGAGGATCTCTATTTCACATGGATGGGGATCCTATTCCAGAGAAGGAGTAGTCTCTGGGATACATACCTGTCTCTCAAGCAGGTCCTATTTATATCACAGGCAAGGTTTAGAACATGTAATTCTGGTGCTGCTGCTTTTGCAATTATGCAAGGGGTCCATCTAGGCAGGGTCTGTTAAAGCCTTGTATACCAGGCATAGATCTCCCCTCAACAGCCTGTAGGATACAGAATACAGGGATAGGGCCTTGAGATGGTCTGCACAGGACATGTTACTTATGTCCTGTATTATTTTAGTGAGGAACCTCAGTTGACATTCTAATTGTTGGATATGCCTGGTTAGGTGCATTCCAAAGGAAGCACTGTACTCCAAGATAGGTCTGATAAATGCCAAATACAGTGGAACAATGACTTATCTAGATGCCTTACCTTTGTTTATAAGTTGCACAACATAGAAAGATTTATTCACTGCTGTAGACACATGATGGTCAAAGACTAGATTACTGTCTATGTGTGTCCCCAAGTATATGAGTACTGTGTCAACTCTTAGGGGTGTGCTGTCAATATGATAGTTACCAGGGGTGGATGACTTCCCAAAGGATACTATTATGCATTTCTTGGCATATAGTTTTAGTTCATGGCTCTGACATCAGTTGTTTGTCTGTGTTAGCCATTCCTGGAGGAAATTTTTGTCAGTGGTTGATTCAATGACAGCTCCTAATTTGCAATCATCTGCAAAGTTAGTCAGCCAGATGCCACTGACATTGGTCTTGACTTCAGAGAAGTAAATGCCAAAAAGGAGAGGTCCCAGGACTGATTCCCAATGGACTCTGATTGTGACTAAACTCTTTGTAGAAGTGGACTCACCAATTCTAACTTCCTGGCTCCTCTCTGTGAGCAGCTACCTATCCACTGGGTGACATAAGGGTTTGTACCTAACTTTTTAACTTTGCCAACAATGCCTGAGTGAGGTATTGTGTCAAATGCATTGGCCAGGTCCAGGTAGACAATGTGAACCATTTTGGCCCCATCCATTGCTTTGGTGACTTTCTCAAAGAAGTCCACCAGGTTGAGTAGGCATGACCTGCCCTTGATGAAACCAAATTGGGTTGGGTCCAGTGTCTGGAGATTTCCTATGTCATTATTGATCATTTTCATGATAATTCTTTCCATGGCTTTGCATTTGAGAAAAGTGAGACTTATGGGTCTGTAGTTTCCAGGGTCTGTAGATGGACCACCTTTGTGCAGAGGGATGACGGTTGCTATTCTCCATTCATGAGGCATGAAGCCTGTTTGAAAGATACAGTTAAATAGCAATTCCAGAGGCCCTGATAGGTCATGTTTCATACTATTTAGAAGGCATCCTTAGATATTGTTTTAACCCATTAATGCAGTGTTCTTGACCATAGAAACAGCATTAAGGACCTGTTCCCTAGTAATAGCAAGTGATGTTATATTTGCTGGTATTTCTTGAAGAAGGTTGAGGTGGAGGTAGGGGTAAAGTTGGAGCTGAATTTGTCAGCTAGTAGGTTTGCTATATCTACTGGCTCAGTATAGGTGGCTCCATTAATAATGTGTTTTGTACACAATCGTGTATTGCCTTTGAGGTTGCAGACATAGCTAAAGAATACCTTGTGGTTGTTCTTGGGCTGGGAGGCCAAATATACTTCAAATTTGGCTTTGGTAAACTTTATTTGTCCACTGAGTTGTTAGTTTAGTTTGATGAGAGTACTGTGTACATATTATTTGATCTTGTCAACACAGTTCTTCGTTATTATACAGAGTAAGCCAAATTCTTCTCTCTATAGCGAGTGGTTAATATCTGTTTTATAATATGCTTTAAATATCATTTTGTTGTTGTCACAGGTCAGAGATAGTATCACATAAAAGTGTGGTGAATCATGCCACAATAACAGTGATAGCAGCTTATATTACAAAAGTAAAGGTAGGGAAAAACATAAATAGCTTTCCTTCCCAGCTGTACAAAGTTAATTTCTAAACTAAATGATTCTCTAGTCTTTGAATTTTGGTCAGTTTTTAGGCATGGATACATTGCTTGAGACCTTCCCCAGGATTCAGCAAGCAGCTGTGCAGGAATAAGTTATTCCTGCATGGCAGGGGATCATTCCTACTCAGCATGGCAGTGCGCCATGCATATTTATGAAGGTACGCTGCCATGCTCAAAAACAGACATGGTTCCTTGTACAAGCACAGGGGGTGTGTGAGAGCAGAGCTCTCACAATACACACGCCCCCTGCACTGCAGAATTGCCTTTCCGCAATTAAAAATGAGTGGGAACGATTGTAACACCCCCAACTCATCAGGAAAACAAAAATCTGTGGTCAAAGGCATAAGGGACAATCATCCCTGCCAAGCATACCTCTCAACTGTACAGATTTTTGCAGAATGACCAGATTTTTGCCTCATGTTTTTGGTGTGTTCCTCCTAAAATGTGTACCTTTCTGGCAAATAGCTGAGGATTGAAGTAATTAAATAATGACAAAATATTTAAGACTCCACACATCCTTCGGAAAATTCATGCTAATGTAAAACCTATCATTCTAGCAACTTTTTAAGTTTGTAAGAGCAATACCTCAGCTTTGGCCGGCTAAGAACTTGCTATATTCAGCTGGACGTATAAGAGAATTTAAGTACCTTTATCTGCTCTTTTTTCCCAAAAATTACAGTATTTAAATTGATTTTAACTGTGTGGAAGGAATATTAGCTGAACTGGAAGTTAGTCAGTGTTTGCTGAATTTTGTTATTTGTTAGTAATTACAGGTGTGGGGGTAGTCACATTCTTTGATTTCCTGTCCTTGCCTATTTAAGTGGTACAGTGTGAAATATTTTCTGCTTAAAAACCTCAGCTTTGGCCAGCTAAGAACTTGCTATATTCAACTGGACGTATAAGAGAATTTAAGTACCTTTATCTGCTCTTTTTTTTCAAAAAATACAGTATTTAAATTGATTTTAACTGTGTGGAAGGAATATTAGCTGAACTGGAAGTTAGTCAGTGTTTGCTGAATTTTGTTATTTGCTAGTAATTACAGGTGTGGGGGTAGTCACATTCTTTGATTTCCTGTCCTTGCCTATTTAAGTGGTACAGTGTGAAATATTTTCTGCTTAAAACCTCAGCTCTGGCTAAGAACTTGCTATATTCAACTGGACGTATAAGAGAATTTAAGTACCTTTATCTGCTCTTTTTTTTAAAAAATACAGTATTTAAATTGATTTTAACTGTGTGGAAGGAATATTAGCTGAACTGGAAGTTAGTCAGTGTTTGCTGAATTTTGTTATTTGCTAGTAATTACAGGTGTGGGGTAGTCACATTCTTTGATTTCCTGTCCTTGCCTATTTAAGTGGTACAGTGTGAAATATTTTCTGCTTAAAAGCTTTACCCGGCTAAGAACTTGCTATATTCAACTGGACGTATAAGAGAATTTAAGTACCTTTATCTGCTCTTTTTTCAAAAAAATACAGTATTTAAATTGATTTTAACTGTGTGGAAGGAATATTAGCTGAACTGGAAGTTAGTCAGTGTTTGCTGAATTTTGTTATTTGCTAGTAATTACAGGTGTGGGGGTAGTCACATTCTTTGATTTCCTGTCCTTGCCTATTTAAGTGGTACAGTGTGAAATATTTTCTGCTTAAAAACCTCAGCTTTAGCAAAGAACTTGCTATATTCAACTGGACGTATAAGAGAATTTAAGTACCTTTATCTGCTCTTTTTTTTCCCCAAAAAATACAGTATTTAAATTGATTTTAACTGTGTGGAAGGAATATTAGCTGACCTGGAAGTTAGTCAGTGTTTGCTGAATTTTGTTATTTGCTAGTAATTACAGGTGTGGGGGTAGTCACATTCTTTGATTTCCTGTCCTTGCCTATTTAAGTGGTACAGTGTGAAATATTTTCTGCTTAAAACCTCAGCTTTGGCCGGCTAAGAACTTGCTATATTCAACTGGACGTATAAGAGAATTTAAGTACCTTTATCTGCTCTTTTTTTTTTCAAAAATACAGTATTTAAATTGATTTTAACTGTGTGGAAGGAATATTAGCTGAACTGGAAGTTAGTCAGTGTTTGCTGAATTTTGTTATTTGCTAGTAATTACAGGTGTGGGGGTAGTCACATTCTATGATTTCCTGTCCTTGCCTATTTAAGTGGTACAGTGTGAAATATTTTCTGCTTAAAAACCTCAGCTTTGGCCCTAAGAACTTGCTATATTCAACTGGACGTATAAGAGAATTTAAGTACCTTTATCTGCTCTTTTTTTTCCCAAAAATACAGTATTTAAATTGATTTTAACTGTGTGGAAGGAATATTAGCTGAACTGGAAGTTTTGACTCTGCTCTTCAGTTAGTCCCACCCACCCTCCCTGTTTTTGTTTTGGTGTTAATCTTAGTGGCCTTGCAACTGCCCCCCCTCTTGTAAATTTGTGTTTGGATACTCCTTCTGGGCCCATCTCATTTGCTCACTCAACTGAGTGCAGTGAGATCATATTCTGATTTCAGGCACTCCTACTGTGTACAAAGAGAGCATCTGGGAAACAGAAAAAAAAAAAATTAAGCTTGTTTCCTGCCTTTCCTGTTAAGTGGTATAGACTATTTGTAGGCTTCTGGGCCCCCAAGCTCTTCTGTGTTGGAGGGAAGCCTTCTAGCCTAGTTTTTTTTTTCTTATAACTAGCCAGTTTTCTAGTTTCAGCACTCAAATCTGTTTCTTTGATCTCAGCACTTGTTCAGAAAAAAAAAAAATTTCATCTGCTTTTACTGTACTTGTGTTTCTACCTACTTTTTACTTTTGCATCATCTTAAAAGTACTCAATTGTATTTATTACTGCTTGGTGTAACTCATTCTAAGCCTTTTGGTTTAAACACTTGGGCTTCGGACCAGTCATTTTGCACTGAGAGGGTTTGTGGTCTGCACTGTAGTGGCAGAACAGGTAGCTTACATCCTTCTAGGTTGGGAACTGCTGATTGAGGGCTCAGTGTCTGTTATTCTAAAAGTGTATTAATTCTGGTTTAAGCACTTGGGCTTTCAGGCCAGTTATTTTACATTAAGAGAGTTCGTGGTCTGCACTCTTGTGGGAGGAGAGACTGGACTCTGCCCTTCTGAGCTGGGAATTTCTGGTTGAAGGCTTATAGTGCATGCATATCTGAACTGCTTCTTACTGAAGTTGGTGCCTTGTTTGCTGTGGCATAGACTGGATTCGGTCCTGCTGGATCTAGATTTGTTTGTGTAACTTGAGCACTAATCCAGGCATTCTCTAAAGTATTCAATTGTATTTATTACTGCTTGGTAGTAACTTGATTAAAGTGTAGCTATCATTCTAAGTCTTTTGGATTAAGCACTTGGGCTTCAGACCAGTTGTTTTACATTAGGAAGGTTTGTGGCATGCACTGTGGTGGCAGGACAGGTAGCTTTCATCCTTCTAAGTTGGGAACTGCTGATTGAGAGCCCAGTGTCTGTTATTCTTAAAGTGCATTAGTTCTGGTTTAAGCACTTGGGCTTCAGGCCAGTTATTTTACATTAAGAAGGTTTGTGGTCTGCACTCTTGTGGGAGAAGAGGCTGGACTCTGCCCTTCTGAGCTGGGAATTTCTGGTTAAAGGTTTATAGTGCCTGAATATTTGAACTGTATCTTACTGAAATTGGTACACCTTGTTTGCTGTAGCATAGACTAGATCCAGGCCTGCTGAATCTATCTTTGTTTATATGCTTGTTGTTTGTTTGCTTGTTATTTCCTGGGCTAATTCCACCTAATACTGCTTCTCAGCTTCTGTGGATCACTAGTGATATCTGCATTGCTTACTGTACTTATTTCCTTGTTTCACTAGAAAGAAAGTTACTGTTTGTCGTTTTTGCATTTAAGTTACCTGTAACACATTGCACTTAAGTTACCTGGCACTTGCTCACTAAAGCAATTATATAAGTCAGCACTAAAAATTAAAAGCACTACACCCTCACTCCCCACTGGCCCTGGTTTTCAATTATTAAGGAATTCCCAATATTATTCTAGCATGTCCAAAGGTCAGTTGTCAATCTCCTCTCGGTCCAGCTGGTGAATCTGGGAATCTTGAGGCAATGTTACAACTGCCTCATGTACACAGACAACCCTCTCCTCCTCCCAACAAATTCCAACACATGTGAGAGATGCAACCATATAGCCAAACTGGAGGCTAAGCTCTCTCAACTCAGTACTGGCATAACCAGTCAGGAGGAGAAGGAAACCACACTCACTACAATTCCAGTCTCACATAGACCTACCACGACAGCAAACCAAACACATAATCACACAAAAACATACTCGGAGGCTCTAAATAAAGATCTGCCGAAGCAGCAGAGACCTCCAAAGAAGACACCCAAGCAGCTGCTACCCCAAAACAAAACACGTGCAACAGATATCTCACAAAGCCAGTGTGCCAAACAGTCACAGCCCTTAAGACTTAACAACACACCTGATACACTTGTAATAGGTGACTCTATCATCAGGCACACTGACGTCCCGCTCACCAGGCTGAACAAGGAGAGGGTCATCGTGAGCAGCCTGTCGGGCGCTAGGATCCGCCACATAACACAAGCACTCAGGTCACTCCAAGGCAAGTACAAATATGACTCAGTCATTGTCCATGCCGGTGTGAATGACCTGAGATGTACCTCCCTGGACTACATGAAAAGAGACATAAAGGAGCTCTCTGAGCATGTAGTCCAGGCCGGTATGACCCTGACCTTGAGTAGCATCTTACCCTCACCAAGAATGATGCCACAATATGAAGACAAGATGATCAATTTCAACAATTGGCTTAAGTACTGGTGTCATTCAAAGGGGATCCAATGCCTGTCAGCTTGGGATGATATGCTCGACAAGCCATGATGCTTCGCTAGAGACGGCTTGCACCTGTCACCCCTGGGCTTTCGGATATTGGCAAAGGCTCTTGCTACCCCCATAGTGCCTTTTTTAGGCAAGGCTCAAAAGACAAACCCACCTCCATAGGTATCACAAGGGATAAGAAACTAAGAGTAATGCTACTCAACGCCAGAAGTCTAAACCTCAAGATGCACGAAACTCTCCTTAGCATGGAGAACATCGATATCTGTGCAGTAACAGAAACCTGGTTCAGGGCTCCAGAGAGCACCCCAGCACTACCAGGTTATACCTCATACCATGCTTTTCGCCCCAAAACTTGGACCGAACCACAAAAGGAGGGGGGTATCGATATTCATCAAAGATACCCACACCTCCAGGTTGGTGGCAAAGCACGAAGCATCAGAGACTATCCATGTGCAACTAACAGTGGATAAAACTGCCTTCCAGTTTATAGCCTGCTACAGACCACCCTCTCAAACCCAGGAACCACACTCGGCCTTCCTGAGAACACTGGAAAATATGAAGGTCTCTCCAAACACCATTATATTGGGCGACTTCAACTACCCAAACATAGACTGGGAGCATTACTCTAGCTCCAACACCCTAGCCCAAAGGTTCCTAGAATTTATAAACTCAAATGCTATGGAACAACTTGTTACCACTCCCACAAGAGGGGAAAACATATTGGACCTGATCATCACCAACATGGGGACTCTATGCTCCAGACCAGAAGTATATCCCTCACTGGTAAGATCAGACCATAAACTAATCTCACTGGATATTCACATCCCGACCCCACCCCTGCCCAGAAAACCACAGTGAAAACTTTCTAAAGCAAATTTCACACTCCTCAAAACTGAGGTGGAATCCTTCAAAGCCCCGGCCTGTGGAAAATACGCCCAGACCGCAGAATCCTTTATAAACGCATTCTATGAACACCTTCAGGAATGCATGGATCATGCGATCCCAAATAAAACCAAGACCCAATCCTCCAAAGGCAGACGTCCTGTCTGGTGGACCCCAGCCATAAACAAACTATACAATAGAAGGAGGAAGCTACTAAATGATAGAGCAAAATCCCAAAAGGGAAGGCATCACTAATCAGTATTAGCAAAAACTACGGGCACACATAAAATTGTCTAAGGCTAGCTTGAGAGAAAAATTGCACAGGACACTAAGGATAATCACAAGGCTTTCTTTAGTTATGTTAGGAACCTGGGTGGTAATTCCCAGATATGCTCAGAATTAGTCCAAAATGACAAAAATACACGAACCCACAGACATTGCCAACATCCTAGCTGACAGATTCAGCAAAACCCCCACCAAAAGGGCAAATATCTATCCCAGCAGAGTGCTGCCCCTGACATCTCAGATGCTCAGGTAAGAGCCCTCTCCAAAGCAAAAACACAGCATCAATGGGACCAGATGGTGCCCGGCTCCTACATAAACCCAAGAAGAGCTAAACCCAAACATAAAACTACTGTTCAATCTCACCCTTACTACAGGATATGTGCCCAAAGAGTGGCGTACAGCAATAGTGGTCCCTCTCCGTAAAGGTGGTGCCTCAATGGATCCTGGAAACTATCGCCCCATAAGCCTGACTAGCTTGGTCTGCAAAGCTATGGAAAGGATCATCATGGACCTCATAAATAAAGATATTGGGGACCTACAAACACTGGATCCTACCCAGTTCGGCTTTGTTAAGGGCAGATCCTGCCTCTTAAACCTGGTTGATTTCTTTGAAACAGTCACCAAGGCCATTGACGAGGGTGGTCCACACAGCCTACCTGGACCTAAAGCCTTCGATACAATACCCCACTGGCATTATAGATAAGCTCACCAGCTTAAATATAAACCCCTATGTCACTAGATGGATTGCAAACTGGCTCAAGGACAAAACCCACATGGTTAGAATTGCTGGAGCCATGTCAGACTCCAAACCAGTTACAAGTGGTGTCCCACAAGGCTCAGTCCTGGGACCTCTCTTGATTGGTATATATTTCGGAGGTACAGGCCAACACGGAAGGACTGTGGCTGACCAAGTTCGCAGATGACTGCAAACTGGGTGCCATAATCGACTCTCCAGCCGACACAAGCATCCTCCAAAAGGGCCTCATAGAAACAGACAACTGGTGCCAGAGCCATGGCCTCAAGCTAAATGCCAAAAGTGTATAGTCATCCCTTTGGCAAAAACAGTGCTCACAAATTACCACATGGGTGGTAATCCATTAAGTACAGAAGAAGTAATTAGGGACCTGGGGACCCAAGTTGATAGCAATCTCTCATTTGACAACCATGTGGCCAAAGTGGTTAGAAAACATTTTATATAGCCCACCTAATCATGAAGGATTCACATCTAGATCAGGGAGGTCATCGTGCCTTTTACTCATCCCTCATCAGGCCCATAATTGAGTACAATGCCCTTTGGGATGTACCTTACCAAACACCTGCAGCAACTGGAAAGACCCCAAAAGTACCTCACCAAGAGGATCAAAGGGCTCAAACAGATGCCATATGCTGCCCGGTTAAAGAAACTCCAGCTCTACTCAGTGGCATACCGCCTGTTCAGAGGTGATCTGTGCCTGACGATAAAACCATGTCCAACCCGGAATTAATGGACATGCTGCACCTCAGAAAATCCAAATCCCATCGAGCCACGCTCGAGACTTGAACCTCAGCACTGAAATAAATAGGACATGCTGGAGGGACAGATTCATAACCCAGAGGCTCCCTTCACTCTGGAATAAAATCCCAGTCCAGGTTAGGCAGAGTCCCTCATTGACTCTCTTCAAGAGGAATCTTGATGAGTGGATGAGAGATCGTAGGTTTACCCCGGGTATCACTTCTGTGTCACTGTTAGACAGAGGCACAGTATACTAACCTCGAAAAAGGGCATAGCAAAATAAATTTAAAATGGGTGGCGAAAGCCAAACACATTCTGGCTAGGCTTATAAATGCCCTAGGGCAGATAGCCTAGTATGAACCTATGAACCTATGAACCTATATTTAAAATCTGTCCCTGTTTGTCCCCCCCCCCCGCCATCATTTTAGGCTTTGTCCAGATATTTTGCTCTAAGAAGTTGGGAGGTATGCTACCAAACTAAAAGTTATTATGATAACACAGGTAGCATAAGCGCATAGCGCACACCTCCCAACCTGCCAGAAGACGAAATGTGGACAAAGCCAAAAGGGACAATTGTCCCACAAAGCAGAAAGTTGATAAAATAACAGGTTCAGCATTAGCAGGGATATTCTGAAGGGTATAGATAAAATAACTCAACAAAACGTCTTTTTTTTTTATAAATGCGATAAAGTTTAAGTGTAGCTGCATGGGTGTGCCCGTTGCTTAGCTACACTTAGTCCAGCTTAAACAGCACAAGAAGTTAAATAGCAAGAGACATCCCACATAAGCAGTATTGCAATAGTGTCGTGGTTGGAGCATATGCTTTGTGAGCAACCCTTCCCGGTTCACTCCCCACTACAACCAGTTCATATTTTACATGTGAAAGCAGTACATAAACATTTTTTTAGTATTACCTACTAAATAACATATATTTGTTAACCAGAGTACTGCATTAGGTCCAGATGTGAGGTGTCAGTTTAATAAAGTTGTGAAATCCCCATATAAACACAAGTGCCCCATACAGTATAGTCACACATTAATAAATGTAATGAAAGCACAGTGGGGGAATGTCAGGGACAGTAAACAAATTTTATAATATGTAATGAATGATGAATCAATGCCATAAAGCAGATAGTCTACAAAATGAAAAATAAGCAATGCTAAGCATTGCATAGCTCTGCTTACCAGGTGTAAGCATTGTGTAAATATGACTGCTAAGCAATGAGTAGCCCAGCTAAGTAGATTTGCCCATTGGTAAGCAGTGCTAAACCTGTCCCTTTAAGCAATGCCAACCTTAGCTAAGCAGGTTTGCCCATAGCTTAGCTTAGCTCAGCATATTCAAAACTGTCCAATCACGGCAAAGGGTGGGAAATCAGCCGTATTTAAACCCCACATGCGGGAATACAGCTCATAACTGGTTGCAGCTTCCCACTGTAGGCAGGATGGCAGGAGTTGGAGAGGGATTGTGCTTCCGGGTGCAGTGCTGGGGCATACAGGAGTCCAAGGTCATGGTAGGACTCCTGGTAAAAAACTATGATGAGAGACTGCTGCAGGGCCAGTGTCAGGGCTCCCATATAAAGCAGAAGCCTGGGATCATCTCACCCATGATCTCACAGTGCCACTGGTATCCCTCGGAGTGGTGAGCATGTCAGACACCACTATGCTGACTTGAAGTGGAGAAAGAGGGAGCTCTTGGATGAGTGGGTCCAAGAACAAAGGCAGAGGGCTGATGTCCCTGCAGTGTGTAAGTAGTCATACCATTACTGTTTACTAAAGTCCAGCATGTGTATGTGATAGATAGGTATGCCTAAATATGTTTCTATTTCCTTTACAGCTGCTGCAGCTAAGCAGGATGTGAATCAAGAAGCCCATGCAAGTAGGCTGCAAAGGCTGCATCGTGAGGCTGGTGAGTAACAATCCTGCTTGTAGTAGTCATACCAAATAAATATAAAGTAGTAGAAAGTCATCTGACAGTATAAAAACTGTTGTATGGGTTGTACTGAATAAACCAGACAATATGACAGTAATAGTCCCATACAGGTCATATTTAAATAAAACTGTAACTGCCTGGCAATAAAGCTCTAAATCATGGACTGGTTGTTTTTAATCTGTTATTGTATGGCATTTATTGTTGCATTCTCTGAATAGTAATGTTGTATTACCCACTGTTACACACTGTACTACATAAAAAAATGTCTAGGAATGTCTGTATAAGACTATTGTAAGTACAAGATCAGATTGTACAACCAAGAGAAATTTAGACAGAAAACACTGAAGGGATAGACAGCAATATCCAAATAGCACACTCTACTGCGACTTAAATTGTTATATTTTTAGCAGACACAACCATGGTTTGGTACTAAGCTGTATGCATAATCATACCTCTCAACTGTACAGATTTTTCAGAATGTCCAGATAATTGGCCCATATTTTCTGTCTGTTCCTCTGTCCCCCTGGCCAATCAGTGGGATGATCTCAGAATTGTAGTCACAAAATAATGACATACATTTGATTGTCAGACCTCAAAACCTTCAGAAAATGTATATTAAAACAAATCCTGTCACTCTAGCAACTCTCCAAGTTTATGACAGCAGTATTCAAAACATGTCCCTATTTGTACCCCCATGTTGTTAAGCTTTGTCCAGAGTGTGTGCATTAAGAGACTGAGAGGTATGTGCATAATATTAACTGGAATCTGGGAACATGTGTACAAACAGTCAGGTAGTGTTAACAAACATTTCCTCCACAGGTCTGTTAGATAAGAAAACTGTGCCTGCCAATAAAGATTTAAATCCTGGACTTGTAGTGTTTACTCTGGTATGGTATGGCCTGACATGTAGCATTCAGTAGCATCTGATATCATAATAGTACTGTTGTGCCAACCACTGTTTCTCACACTGTGCTACATAAAAACATGTGTAGGAATGTCTGTATAAGACTATTGTAATTACAAGGTCAGATTGTACAACCAAGACAGACTTAGACAGAAAACACTGAAGAGATAGACAGCCATATCCAAATAGCACACTCGACTGTGACTTAAATTTTTGTATTTTTAGCAGACACAGCCATTGTTTGAATCCTGGAAGTGGTGGTAAGCATAATCATACCTCTCAACTGTACAGATTATTCAGAATGTCCAGATAATTGGCTCATATTTTCTGCCTGTTCCTCTGTCCCCCTGGCAAATTAGTAGGATGATCCCAGAATTGTAGTCACAAAATGATATACATTTGATTTTCAGACCTCAAAACCTTCAGAAAATGTATATTAAAACAAATCCTGTCAGTCATGCAACTCTCCAAGTTTATGACAGCAATATTCAAAACATGTCCCTATTTGTACCTCCATGTCATCAAGCTTTGTCCAGAGTGTGTGCATTAAGAGATTGAGAGGTATGTGCATCATATTAACTTTAACTCATTCCCTCCAGTAGAGGTCTACTGAGTGTGTACCTTTAACTCCCAGTGGGTGTGGCTTCAGCCTTTAAAAAAAAGTTATCACATTTTATATATCTCTAAAATAAGTGACAGAGTAGTGGTAGCAGTACAGTGTTGTTGCCATCATTGCATATATTTATCCGATACATTGTATGTAGCATGGTTCTGGAATTATTAATGCAAATTAATATGCATATGCAAATAGGAATAGTAATATTAGGCTTAGATGTAAATGTAATGAATGCCTGCAATCATCTGAGTGTAATGAGTTAAATCTGGGAATATGTGTAGAAACAGTCAGGTAGTGTTAACAAACATTCCCTCCACAGGTGTTCCAGGTAAGAGATGTAAGAATTTAGCTATAAGACAGTTGACGTATACACTGTGTAAAAACATACCACTGCCCAAACCAAGGCCATAGGGTATTGTAATAATACCTGTACCTTAATGATTAGAGCAATGATTATTAAAGTTGTGAGTACTGCAAGGATATATAAGTTGTTAATTGACATCTCTCCCCCACCCTACCATATCTGCAACAATAATCTAAATACACAAATCAATGGGTATGTTTACATCAAACCTACTGTTGGGACATATGTCCTATTGTTCAATAAATACTGAAATGTGTTTCTATTAATGTTCCATGTTGAAATAGTAGCACTGGTGGCCTGTTGCTATCAATGTAACCTGCATGCCATTGTAATGGCCACTGTGGTTCCATATATGTATGTGTTCTGTTTGCTATGCAACTGTTCCAAATCTGGTGTTTTGGGTTAATGGGAATATCTATGCATGCTGTTATAACTAATCCTGGATTGTGTTGACTATTACTAACCCACATATGTTTTAAAACTGAAACACCATCACATGTATGGGAAGGCCGGTCCCAGCAGAACCACCTTTGCCACCACATCTGGCCATGGCACTGGGCCCCAGCATGCCTGGGACCCACCCCAGGACCATCTCATCTGCTGGTCATGCAGCACCTTTGGGTGGAACTGCCTCAGGGGATGGGCTCATCCCCCCGGGAGTGGGCACAGACAGGATCCTATCACCCAAAGTCAGGTCTGGGGATTGGTGCATAATGAGCTCTGAAGAGAGTTTGGAGATCTGCTACACCGGCTTGAGGGTTGCATGGCACATTTAGATGGTCAGCCTGCCCCTCCTGCTCAGCCCCCAGCACAGCCACCTTCAGGGCCATGAAGGTGCAGTGGTAACTGCCCATGGGTGGGGACCTCAGTCCCACTGTTTCCATTTGGGGGATCATGGACTTTTGATTTCCAAACACCCCTCCCCATCCAAGGTGTTTACCCCCCACATGACTCATATACCACCCTCGTATGCTGTCTTGTCTGTCTTGTCTGTCTTCCTACCCAGCCTACCTCCCCAAATATGCCTACTATCCTTCCCCAACATCCCACTCTCACCTTAAAAAAAAGGGTAATCTGTTCCCCCCCCCCAAAATTTCGTCTCATACATAGTTGTCCATTTTGCACATGTGTCCACTGGACACATGTAATCTGGTCTAATTGGCTTCACAACACATTATTGTTGTCCTCACCCCTCTTCCAGGGGTTTGAGTGTCCAAATCTACCTCCAAATTCAGTACATATGTGCAGCTGTAGCTGTGGAAGAAATGGACAGCTATGGACTTTCCCTACACCCATCCTGCACATCCCTAGCTACTTTCCCTATTGTTTTTCCCTCTGCGTGTCTCTTTTTTCACCACTTTTCTATCACCCTTTTTTTCTTTTCTTTTAAAGAAATTAGCATGGGGTAAGCAGGAGTAAGCACTTTTAAGCAGTAGTAAGCGGGTTTAAGCCTGCTTGCGCAGCAGCAAGCAATAGCTACACAGATTAAGCACTGTCAGGTTAACTGTCTGTATGCATATTTATCCAGAAATTAGCATTGTTTACTGTTGCGCAAACCCGCTTACAACTGCTTAAAATGCCTTAATCACTCTGCATCCACCAGCCCTTGTTCTGCCCAGCAACAAAATAATCAGCCCTTGCAAGTCACAAACCCAGAACACTGTACACCATAGCCACAGTGATTTACCACTAAGCCATTTGAGCTGTACATAAATGTGATGGTTTCTCAAACATATCATGCAGCACAGTCATTCAGCAGTAGGTAAAATGTATTTATATATGTAGATGTATGTAAGTATATATATACATATGTATCTAGATATATACATGTATATATGTAGACATGCATTTGTGTATATATATATATATATATATATATATATATATATGTGTGGGTGTCTATATATATATATATATGTGTGTGTGTGTGTGGTTGTGTGTCTATATATATATATATATATATATATATATATGTGTCTATATATATATATATATATATATATATATATATATATATATGTATATATATATATATTTATCTGTATATACATATATATATATATATATATATATATATATATATATATATACATATGTGTGTGCACATTGCATTTGCACATTGGATCCACACTCTGAACCTCTCACTGCAAAAATCTGACCAAAGACACTGTTAATGGAGGTGAAGGGGCCCAAAATAGGGATCTCTTGTAATTATTGCCATTGTCCCTTTCTCCACAACTGAACTGATCTGCCTTGCAACACAATAACCAGCACTTGCAAATCTTGACTGCACAACATAGCCACAACAAGTTAACTTTCCTATCTCCCTTTTTCTTTTCTTTATTCGAAATTAGCGCGGGTTTAAGCGGCCATAAGCGGGAGTAAACTAATCTAAGCTCATATAAGCGTCACTTAGCTCTGCACAAACCCACACAAACCTGCTTACAACTGCTTTAAAGTGCCTTAATCACTCTGTCACCAAAATCCCCTGTTCTGCCCAGCAACAAAATTAGCAGCCCTTGCAAGTTTCAAACCCAGGACCCTGCACACTATAGCCAAAGTGATTTATCACTTAGCCATTTCAGATGTAAATGAATGTGCTGTTTTCTCAAACATATCATCCAGCACAGTCATTCAACAGTAGAGGAAATATATTTATATATGCAGATGTCTGTATGTATGTGTATATATAAATATA
The DNA here is from genome assembly GCF_019279795.1 of Protopterus annectens. NCBI lineage: Eukaryota > Metazoa > Chordata > Ceratodontiformes > Protopteridae > Protopterus > Protopterus annectens. Next base: position 174,128,215 of record NC_056727.1, on the reverse strand, counting down.
TATATATATATATATATATATATATATATATATATATATATATATATATATATATATATAAGAACACAACAAATAAGTATATGACCAAAGGCACCATTAGCAGGGGTGAGGGGGCCCAAAATAAGTACCTTTTGTAATTATTGATATCATCCACTCCTCCACAGCTGAACAGATCTGCCTTGCAACACAATAACCAACATTTGCAAGTCTCATACCCAGGACCCTACACAACATAGCCACAACAAGTTAACAGTAATCCATCTCAGCTGTACGATGTCAGGATGATATCAATAACATATCATGCAGAACAGTCTGTCTACCATAGGGAATGTACAATGTGGAAGAGGTAAACATTCCAATGATACATACACACACACACACACACACACACACACACACACACACACACACACACACACACACACACATATATATATATATATATATATATATATATGTGTGTGTGTGTATATACACATACATACACATATACATATATTACTAGGTATAGATATGTATAAGACAATATATGTTTAGAGGGTGCACAGCATATCGAGCAGCCAGTATTCCTACAGTTGCCACCTTTTAAAATGGCCAGTGTTTGATTCTTTTATACAAAAGACAATTATTGCATGAAACATAACCCTCACATGTTGTAACAGCCTAGGTTAAAAATGGTGCATATCCCTCCCTCATAGAATGACTTACAAGGGCATATAACAGTGTTACATACACTGACCTCTGGATTGTACAAGATCACACATGTTTTGTCCAGCTGTAACACTCATATATATGGACCCTACCCCACAATATGTGTGGGAGTCCACAACTTCACTGGAATGATAGCAGGAATACCAGCATTACATAATCACAGGCCATTACCTAACAACCTCCTACTGCATGACATCTGGACAAAGCCTGGTATATAGGTGGAGGACAGAGGCTGGAACACAGGGCCATATTTGCAATATTGCTGTTATACACTGTGAAAGTTGCTGGTGTTACAGGATTGGTTGCAACCTACCCGTACTCAGGAATATGAAGTCAGAAACATAAATGGATGCAGGCATGTACTGATAGCACTTAACAGACAGAATGCCACTGATATAACAGAGAAAAGACCTGTGTGGTGAACAGACAAAACATAACAGCCAATCCTCTGGCCATCATGTAGATAGGCCCACAGTTGAGAGCTATGCAGACAGACTGCATTCCATGCAAAACTAGCATGTACACACAAACTCTGCAAAACTAGCAATATACAATACATATAACAACAATACTTACACTGACTGTAGGTCTGGAACCTTATATAAATATGTTGCTGGTCTCTGTCTTCAAGTCCTGTTGTAAGAGGTATTGCTACCTGTTGTCTGTAACACTGCTGCCCACACACAGGAAGGATATCTTCCATACAGGAAAGGTAAAGGGACAATGCCCACATGATGTAGTAATTTATAGTAGTAGGTTGCCATGACATTGCTAATTGGAGGTACTACACAGCTGGCTGCATGCATTTAGCAAGTGGTGAACAGTGATTGGTGCAGAGGCCATCACCTGATCATGAGCATCACCTACAAATTCCATGTTGCAACCTATTCATGCTGCAACCTATTCAAAGCAGCTCAATCACTGTAATGGAGAGAGAGAGAGAGAGAGAGAGAGAGAGAGAGAAAGAGAAAGAGAAAAACAAAACAAATAAAATAACTAAAACTACAAACCAAATAAAACCAAAACTGTATAACACAAGGGACACATAAAAGTGCACTTAGAAGAGAGGAGAATATGTGAAGCATATATGCATGTAATTGAATGTAGTACTTGGTCTGTAATAATGAGATAGATGATGTGGAAAGATGTATATGTGCCATCAAGAATTGTTGCAATGATGTCCTGCTGAACAACTGCTATGGACATAGTGTCTGGTGGGCAGTGGGTCATACCTGTCAACTGTGCAGATCAGCACTGAATGACAAGATGTAAGCCACCATAGTGTATGTTCTGTACCTCAAGACATGTATATTAGTGTGGCAAATAGCTGGTGGTGGAAGTAATGAAGTTATGATAGACACATGAGTTTCAGACCCCACCACCTGCAGGACAGTCATGTTAACATGAAATGCATCATGCACATACACCATAGGTTTGTAAAAGGCTTACCTGCCATCTGTCCCTATATATACCCCCCTAATGTTAGGCTGTGTCCACATGTGACATCTGTCTTTTTTGTAGCAGGGCAGAACAGTGCAGCTGTGGAGGAAGGAGAGTTACAGAGTGTGGACCTGATGTTTGAATGCACTCCATACATATTATATATATATATATATATATATATATATATATATATATATATATATATATATATATATATATATATATATATATGTGTGTATGTGTGTGTGTGTGTGTGTGTGTGTGTGTGTGTGTGTGTGCAGGTGAGTGTTTGTGTTTGTATATATATATATATATATATATATATATATATATATATATATATATATATATATACATTTCCCCTACTGTTGAATGACAGTGCTGCATGTTATGCTTAGAAAACATCACACATATCTATCCCC
>NC_056727.1:174114173-174125139 GCF_019279795.1 Protopterus annectens | reverse complement strand
AGGAATGTAAAGGGTTTCATAAAATCACTACTACTCCTGACTGTCCTGACACATAATAACCAAAGGAGCAGCAGTCACAATCCCACATACTACTCACTAGTTAGTGACATACATCTGTACAGCATCCCACTGCTTTGTCAGAAATACACAACAGTTATGGCGGCCTGGCAACAGTACATCTGACAAATATCTGGACATAACATCACAATGGGTAAATACACTGAGCTGCTCACCATGTCACAAAGCACTGTGAAAACTACAGGCAGACTGCCACAACACTGGCCTACATTTCTTATGGGGGAATACACATGTACCTGCAAATATAGCAGGCTCTACAGGCATGTAACAGCATGGAGTAACAGGCACCTGTGTGAAAGTGCATACCCACAACCAATCTGAACACAGCCACAGTCACATATAGTAAGCGTACTTAATATTACAGTATATGGACTGTGTGAACAACACCATCCTCATATGTGCCACTCACACACTAACCCTACATATACTGGGCCAATACACAGTGTATTTCAATGCCTGACTATGGTATGGGACATGTGTCGGTCTGGCCCTACAAACATGTACGCCGAAAGGGTACCATACACTGCATCAGCATGCAACATCACATAGAATAGGCCAAGAACAATGACATCTACTGCAGACTGTACAAAGACCAAGGTGCATATTCACCATACACACTCTGTCGACAATCACCATAAGTACACAGACCTCATTACTGTACTCACTACAACAGAATATCCAGGTTTTAATGTAAGGCCTACTATACATAACATGTCTAGCAGTCTGATATCTCACTGGCTTGTTATCAGGTATAATTTCAGTAGATGATGTACTGAACATATGCATCTCTTATTGCATGACATATGTACAAAGGTTGACAGAGTTGTGGCTGGCGGCACAAACACAGGGCCAATATTGACATGCTGCTGTGGTAAACCCATACATTTACTGGTTAACAGGGTTTGTTGTGACATATGACTTCTGAGGAATATGAAGTCAGTAACTCACGTGGCTGTCACCGTGTACTGACTGCAATCCTCAGAGTATGCTACTGCATTTCTAAAAATAGGAAATATGTGAATAACACAACACATGTAAGACTCCAAACACTGGCCAGTCTGTAGGTAGCCCTACAGGTGAGAGTTTTCCCAACCACATAACACTGTCATGACAGATATTAAATCATTAAATGTTTTTGTCTGAAGAAGTCTGGATATCATCTGGACGAAAAGCGCTTTACATTTTATGGTTTTTATTGTTTTATTTGAGTTGTGTTAGTTCGACAATAAATTCAGTGGAATATCTTCTCTTTTGGTGTGAATCAGTGCCTGTTTTGTCTTAGATATTAAATCATGTAGAACAGCCATATCCACACAAACCCTGTTAAAACCAACATTATTTCAAATGTAGAAGAGCAATACTTACATTTTGTCCTCATGTCTGGAACATCCCCCTCCTGTTTGTTGGCCTGTCTCCACAGTGTATGTTGTAAGAGGTATATCCAACTACCCTCTGTGATGCTGTTTGTAAAACACCCAAATTAAGTTCTGCTCACAGTGAATGAAAAGGGCAAACACCCACATGAAGTGCTTAGTTATGGGAGTGTGTTTCCATACAATTGGCTGTAGGAATGATAACACAGCTGTTCCATATGCAATCAGCTAGTGGGGGACTGCAATTCATGCACAAGCTATGAGCTGATCATGAACATCACGTACAAAACACAAGCTGCTGCCTAAGCAAAGCAGTTGCACTTTTCCACATCCACCAGAGAGGGAGTGACAGAGACAGACAAAGACAAAATAAGAAAGGAAGGGAGTAGAAGCGTTAGAGCTAAACATGTTTATGTATGATCCATGGGTGGAGAGTGGTATCTGGGCATTATGATGGTTGCCTATATTGTGTATGAATCCATACTGTCACATGGTAATTGCACATGGCTGTACGCATTTATGGCTGAGGATTGTTGCCAATGTTTGGACAATGTTGGCCTTGTAATGTTGACAATGGGACATGTAACTCCTCAATATAATGATGTGGCAAAACCCACACTACAGTAGACCCTATCATTACACAATCACCCCAACACACACACAGGAGACTGATAACCCACACAAACACACACTTACCAGTATTGGGTTTCAAACCCCTACCTATGTATTGCTTTTATATTGTTATGCAGTTATTGCATGCACCATGGAGCTTATATGCTGGAGAGCTGTCCAAAGGTATCTTTGAAGGTGAGTGACATAAGCAACAGTGATAAAGGAGGGATAAGGGAAATGTAGTACATGTGACTGTCCACAAAAGCAGGTGTCAAGGAAGACACAACCACACTCTCTCAGGGACTCACACACATTATCACAGTTGGCAGTATCAGGATTAGAACTCCTAACTAGTTTGTTATACTACAGTATTACGCAGTTATCACATGCGCCACAGAGCTTATCAGGTTGATATATGGCCAAAGGGTTATTTCAAGGTGACTGACATTAGAAGGCAAAATCATTAATCTTCACACACGCGCACACACACACACACACACACACACACACACACACACACACACACACACACACACACACACACACACACACACACACACACACACACACACATATACACACACCCACACACATTTGCCACTACTGACATGCATGGGTTAATTGCTTCACAGGTGTGTAGTAGTTGACTGTATCAGAAGGCTGTACAAGGCTAGGCAAAGGGAATACCTTGGCATCAGACCTCATGACAATGGTCTCCAGTGTGGCTCAGGGGTGTAGTCCCTGGATTGGCCCACACAGGTGGGTATTGTTTTTACCATCCACTCATCTGGGTTACTATTGTGGGTGTCCAGTGCTGTGTAATATTTGCCATGTATGTGATCTATATTCCATAACATGGACAGTGTCTGGGTTGTGCACATCCCACATGCATGTTCTGTGACATGTGAAAGTGTATCTGGTGTCTCTAGGGCATGATGTGTGGACAGATTGTTATCATCTGATGTGGCATTCCTGAGCTCATGTGGTGAGACCTGGCTATGGAACTGAGGTCATACCTGCACCTACATTGACAGCATGATACAGGTATTCAGTGGAGTTAGTGGCATCTGTCCATACAGGGCATGTGTATAAGGCATGGTATTCCCTTTGTGAGTTACATTTGCAGACTCTACAGTTGTTGCAAGCGTCCAGTGGGGAACAGAGCAAAGGACTACTGTAAGGAATTATTTGCATATTGTAGGGATGGAACAGGGTGCCATGTCCTTTTACTTGCTGGATAACACACAGTCAGGAGATGTTACACATCACAGTACATTCTGATGTCAGTGGCAGTGTTGTGTTCAACAGGTATGTAGTCGACTGCAATCACACTGTGGTTACTATCTGTGGGTAATATGCAAGGAACTACTAGTATAGTAGTTGTTGCCTAGCCAAGTGTGTTTGAGTATGAGACATGGGTGGAGAGTGTTCTCTGGGTAATTCAAGGGTTGCATATATTGTTCACTGATCCATAATGTCACATGTAGGGCTATGGATTGTCTACACCAGCATCTCTGCTGTTTGACATCTGTTGTCCTTGTAAGGTGGACATTGTGACATATAGTAGGTCCTCAATATAAGAATTTAACAAAACCCACCCCTAATGAATCCTGTCATTACACAATCACAGCAACCGCCACACAGGATACTGATGACAAACATGCACACACTTACCAGTACTGAGATTCAAGCCCCTACCTAGATATGTATTGCTAATACAGTGTGCCGCATTTATCACATGCACCATGGAACTTGTTGGACAGATTTTGTCCCAAGGCACTTCTAAGGTGAGGAACATCACCAGCCCTTGTAAATACTGGCATTGGGTGATGTAGTGGGTGAGAGATCCCAAAAATAATTTTACCCTAATCACAAATTTACATTTGCCAGAGGTGAGGTTCAAACCTTGATCTAACAACCTTTAAGGACCATTATGTTGCACATTTACCACATGCACCACTGACCGGACATGGTATAGACTTCACAACAGATACTTGCAAGGTGGATGATATCTTCAAGACTGCTAAAGTCAGGCTCTTAAATGTGTACTGGCTGTAAATGGGGACAAAAACTTTGAAGAACACACACAAACACTTGCCACAGATGGTATTCAAACCCATAGCTGTGCAGTTATTGCTACTACATTGTTCTTCATTTAAGGCATGCACCACACAGCTTATAAGGCTACCCCTTCTCCAAAGGTGTATTTCAAGGCAGACTGTGAATGGCCTCAAAAGGATTACTCTCTACACACACACACACACACACACACACACACACACACACACACACACACACACACACAGTTCCACAGTTGCCATGTCTGAGATTAAAACTCCAATCTAACTAGTACATCACACTTTAGCATTATGCAGTTATTGCATGCGCCATTGAGCTTATAGGTCTAGCCCTTTTCCAAAGGTGTATTTCAAGGTGAATGACATTAGCAGCCTTGCTAAAGTAGGGCAATGGGAGGTGTAGTGACTGTGAATGGCCTCAAAAGCATTGATCATGACACACACACAGAGTTTCACAGTTGCCATGTCTGGGATTAGAACTCCTACCTAACTAATAGATTGCACTATAGCATTACGCAGTTATAGCACACACCACGGAGCTTACAGGGTTAGCCCTTCTCCAAAGGTATATTTCAAGGTGAATGACATCAGCAGCCTTGCTAAAGTAGGGCTATGAGAGGTGTAGTGACTGTGAATGGCCTCAAAAGCATTGATCCCTACACACACAGAGTTTCACAGTTGTCATGTTGGGGATTAGAACTCCTACCCAACCACTACATTACACTACAGCATTACACAGTTATTGCGCATGCCACAGAGCTTACAGAGCTGAATTATGTCCAAGGAGGTATTTCAAGGTGACTGACATCAGCAGGCTTTGTAAAGTAGGGCATTGGAAGGTGTAGTGACTGTGAATGGCCTCAAAAGCATTAATCGCTACATGCACACACACCCACACACACACACACACACACACACACACACACACACACACACACACACACACACACACACACACAAACACACACAGAGTTTCACAGTTGCCATATCTGGGATTAAAACTCCTACCTAGTTAATGCATCACACTATAGCATTACACAGTTATTGCATGCATCACAGAGCTTACAGGAGTGAATCTTGTCCAAGGAGGTATTTCAAGGTGACTGACATCAGCAGGCTTGCTAAAGTAGGGCAGTGGAAGGTGTAGTACATGTGACTGGCCTGAAAAGTCTTGATCCCTACACACACAAAGTTTTACAGTTGCCATGTCTGGGATTAGAACTCCTACCTAATTAGTATATCATACTATAACATTACACAGTTATCACACGCATCACAGAGCTTATAGGGATGATCCTTATCAAAAGGTGGATTTAAAGGTGACTGACATCAGCAGGCTAGCTAAAGTGGGGCAATGGGGAGTGCAGTGTGTGTGTGTGTGAATGGGCCATAAACCATTTCTCTGGAAACACACACACAACACTCAGTCAAACACAACTTTACATTTGACAGGACTGTGTATACAACTGCTAGATGAATAATGACTTGTACTGTCATGTTACACGGTTATCACAAGTACCACAGACACTATAGCACTGAAGGCTACCAGAAGCAAATGTCTACAGTGATAGACATTTGCACATCATGTGATATTAGCCAATTGGTTGTGTGCTGAGTGGGACAGGCCTGATGATGGGAAGCTCTTTGTCACTGTCTGTCTCTCTCTCTTCCCCACATCTATGTTTGTGTATGTTTGACTTATTATAGGGTGTTGTCCTTGGTTATTTGTGTGTATTCCCATCCGATATGTGTGCATAGCATGACTGGTGTGCAAAGTGGGCTGTGTGCACTGACATTTTTGACTGACAGATACGCATAGTCCACTGTTGTTGCCAGACATGGGCTTCATTTCTTTAAGTGTGGGAGCATGCCCAGTATGACCCTTCTGTACTGAATGTGTGAATCCATTCCAGGTAGGTTGTACTCCAGTGCAGGCATTTGTGTTCTACACCTACAGCTAGCAACCTGTTTCTGCAGGATATCTGTAGATAGGTTGACAATATGGGGTCACAATGGGCAAAGGATAGTGGAATACTGTAACTAATTGTGTCTGTGCTGCTTCTGCTACATGGTTTTGGTGTTAGCAGAGCTATTCAGACATATGTACTGTTTTACACTGTGATGTATTATGTCATCAACTACTGACAGATATACATATTTGCTCGCAGTAATTTCCTGGGTAATACAAGATGAATGAAGCTGTGTCCAGTATTGTGGTCTGCAGTCTACATATTCTTGCACAATCAAGCCATTCTGGAGGGGGAGCTGCAGTCACTTGCTGTTGGGTCTGTGTAAATGGTCCAGCACCTTGGTACTGTGGTGGCTGAGGATCCCATGCTTGTACATCTATTGATCTGTCAGAATGACCATATCCTGCTGTGGCCATACCTCTCAGTTGTACAGATTCAGCCAGGTTACCCAGAGGCAGGACTCATATATCTGGTCATTACCTCTTCACATGGTGGTTTATGAGCAAGTTTGTAGCCACCTATTCCTGTGTTTGCAGGCAGGGATAGTATGGGCACACATCAGAGTTTCAGACTTCACACACTCCATGGCGTCCATGCTTCTACCGCCCCCCTCTGTTAGTATATCTGCTTCCTAACATTATGCAAGTGATGTCTGATAAGTATCCCTATAGTTATCACTTCATGCCAGCAGTGTTTAGGGGTTGGTCCACAGTTCATGCAGTAGGTCATGGTGGACATGCTACTGGGATTTGTCAACATGGCCTTGCATTTGTGTTCTGTGGACTGTGTTATGTCATTATTTGGGACTCCATGAGATAACAATCATTGGCAGTACAGGTGAGACACAGGCCTTTCACAGAGGACTGTAGGGCATTCAGTAGTGATGCAGGCCATCTGTAGCAGGCCAGTGCATTCTGTCACTCCTACAGTCCCAGGCTGCAAGCCACTGTATTCGCCTGGGGTGACAGGGTAGGTGTGCAAGGTGTGAATGGCAATAGTTTCTGTCCTTATTAATCCATTGGTGTGGATGCTGGTAGGGTGCTGCTTACAGTTAGGGACACACCTGCATAGCATGCTGAATTCTGTGGGGATTCCCATACAGAAGTGGGGGTCATATTGTACTCATTCCCAACAACAGGGGTATAACCTGCGAGGAACCTGTGGCTGATGGTGGGGTGAGCTGAGTGCATGTGTGCTATGGAAGCTACCTGCAGCTGACTCACAGATATACATGGGACATTCCCCTTATGCTGGCTTGTGTGGGGACATCAGCGGTTTCTCAGTACTTCATAACTGTGCCTTTTGTGGCCTGTCAGTGTTTGGCTAGACTACATCAGTATTCCATACTACACAGACAACGAGTGTGCTGCTAACCTGTATGTACAATTCCAAAGGTATGTCTATTTGACAGTAACATTTTATACACTCTCTATCTAGGGTACTTCCACCTGTGTACTGTATGTATGTTTGGGCCCACATTCATGCCACAACCATCTTTCAGATAGTGACATATATTACTTCCAAACAATTAGTATGGATTACTGCTGGATTGGGTCTTGCTGGGATGCATTGTGTTTGGCACTGCAGTTGTTAGAACTTGGCCCTGTCATCAACAGTACTGGCCATTGGCCATTGGGACACAATCCTCCATGCCTACATGCTGACCACTTTCACACAATATACAACACACAACAACCTAACCCACATAGTCCTGCATATTGTACACATGCAACAATCTATCCTGCTAATTTAGCCAGCTCAGGTAATCTGTGCTCCACTGTTATTATACCCACATGTACATGTTACTACATTTCTACATAGGCTTGTGGGGGACACATCTGACAACTGTAAACATTTGCTATGACCGTACTGGTATTTCAGGTACTCTGTTGGCTTCCATTTCATTCTGTATTCTGACCTACCATGCAGACTACAGACATATCAGTGTAGTACAGATCTTATGTTTTATTGACCTACATTTCAGTTTCAGACTTCTTACCATTTAGAACTAACATCCCACTGCCTGACCTGTTGTAGTCTGTCTGTGTAGGTTTGGAGAGGGGCTGTTCTCCATTGTCACCAATCAGAGGCCTTAGCACAGCCTTTCTTTGTGGTCATCTACACCTGCCCCATTGGCTGAGACTGTTGTTGGGTATGTGAGCCTCACTGACATACATGTGTGTGTCCTACGGACATACATTTGGCCCACCACATGTCCTGCAGTGGGATTTGTCACCTTGTCTAGGACTGCCTACTATGGTGACACCAGTATTTGTTATGGATTTCATGCTGCCCATGTAGGTGTCTACTATCTGCTGCCATCACATTCAACCACCCAATTCCCTTGCATGCTCACATCCATACCAAATGTACAAGTAGCAGAACATACTACTCCATTCAGCAATTTATAGTGAGAGTGGCTTAACTTGTGGCTGTGTCAGTATTGAGGATGGTGCTGGAGGGCTGACTGTATCGGGTGCACATAGTACACTCCCTATACATGTTTAAGCACAGGTAGTGTCATGCTTGGCATCCCTTTTACTGTATGTGCGAGTCAGCGAGAGGTGTAATTCCCTGGGTTGCTACCGTGTCAGTGTATGTGCTATGCGTTGCCTCTTTGCCAATGCCAGAGCATACCGGGCACGCCTCCTCCTGCCTACATGGGCAGGCTCAGGTTGTTCCTCCTTTGAGTCAGTCTGTGCCTGTGCTGGCCTTGGCAATGTTGGGAGCCTGTGTGGCCCTGCCCCATGCTGTTCCTGCTGCAGCTGTTTCCGCAGGATCATATTGTGTAGCATGGCACATACAGTGACAATTTGTGTACATGTAGCTGGAGAGTCCTGCAAGGCTCCACCAGATTTGTCCAGGCACTGGAACTGTGACTTGAGCATCCCAAACACATGCTCTATTATGATTCTGGTTTGTGCATGTGCCTCATTATGGAGTTCTTGTTCGGGTGTGTGTGCATTTCTGATGGGTGTCATCAGCCACAGTAGCCAGCATCCCCCACTATGTGGCAATATATGGGATGTCCCCATTGACAAATCTCTGCTACAGCTGCCTCATATGCCAGATGTGGGAGTCATGATAGCTTCCAGGGCTGCCAGTACACACATTCATTATAATGCCCTGGGCATCACACATGACTTGGCATTTGATGGAGGGGAAACCCTTGCAGTTTATGTAGACCCTACCCCACTCACCAGTTGGTGCTTTGATGTGTGTGTACATGCAGTGTATAGCACCCACTACCTCAGGGTATTCTGCTATTTGGTGGAAGAGATGCATATTTCTGGTCAAAGCCTCACGGGTGTTGTGGAAATATATGTGCTCACCGGCATGTGCTGACATGCCATCCAGGAACTGGTGGAGTACCCTGGGTACTGATGTTTGTGAGATCCCCATGATATCCTCAGTTGGCCTTTGGAAGGTATCTGTGGCTAGTATTCTTAAGCCTACACATACCTTGGTATCCACTCGGATGGGTTTCCCTCTGTTGGTTCTGTGTGTGAGGCACAGCTGGCACAGCTCAACAATTTGCTGTAGGAAGTCCCTGTCCACCCTACAGCATTCCACTATCTCCAGCTCATGTAGCCCCTGGTAGGTTACCCTGGGTCTGTACACTCTTCTCCTTTTCCTCACTGTGGGTTGGCCATTATTATTGTCATCCTCATCACCCTGAGCCTCTTCCACATATTGATTTATGAGAGTGAAAGCAGCCCTTAAACTTTTTTTTTTTTTTTAGGTAAAATTACCCCGTTTGTGTACACTGGTGTTGTAGAGTTTGTGGGAAAAACCAGAGTGAAAGTAGTTTATAGTAGTGTGCTGGGCTGGGCTGCTGCCTGTGTAATGGGCTGGTTCTGATACATTTCACCTACCAGCTATGCTTGTTCTCCTTGATTACCTTCCTACTGCTGTTTTCCCTTCCCATTGCCTTTCTGTTTAAGCCTCGAGGCACACCACGCAAACCCAGTGCTCAGTTGTGAACAGAGTTGCTATTTCCTGGTTATGTTTACAATGTAAATACTGCTCAGCATGTTCAGACACACCCACTTCCTTAGCTGTGCTTAGCTAAGGGCAAACATGGGCCACAGAGCTCCAATAAGCTTACAGCATGCGTGACACACCCCCTTATGACGTCATCTAGCTCTTAGGATTACACCATAGTATTACTGCACCTACACAGTTGGGTGCAAGCTAGCACTGAGGGGAAATCTGTGATTCAGTATCATTGCCCTCATTTGCATAGGATTGACTGCTAATGCATGGTTACAAAACCGACACTCAGCCTTCCCCCTTAGCAACCACTATTCCATGGTCTTGTGTTATGCATGCCATTGACTATTATGGCAAAATTATGATTTTCGTTTAAAAGCTTATTTTCAGCTTTTTTATTATTTTTGGGCCAATCCCGTTTGTGCACAGCTGCCCTGTGCTTAAGCGGCCGAAATTGGCCAGCAAAAAAAAAAGCTAATTTTTATACCTTTAAAATTATTTTTTATGCCTATGGCCATATATTTGGCCTTTGGCATGCCTAACCCTTCCAATACATGCATTTGTATGAGCTGTCATGCCTCCATTTTGTAGTTTGCAGAAATGTAGTCAGCTACTGGTTGAATACATTTTTGCAGTCTACACTTTTCCTGCATGGATGCCTGCCTGCACCCTGGATCGCTAATTCACCTCATTTGCATAGTTTTCACCAGCAAATGAGGTAATTAGCATACAGGGGCTGTGTCCATGCAGGAATAGTGCAGGAGCGCTCATGCACATCCAGGGAGATTATTCCTGGATCGCACGACAACCATATTGCCTGCAGCAGCTCTTGCACTATTCCTGCATGCTATGCAGAGCTTGG